>NC_048235.1:35476392-35479992 GCF_002007445.2 Ailuropoda melanoleuca
GCATCTGCCTTTGGATCAGGTCATGAGCCCGAGGTCCTGGGATCGAGCCCCCTCCCCTTCCAGCGTCGTCAGGCTCCCTCTGTCCTTCCCCCTGCTTGTGCTCTCTCTCTCTCAAATAAATAAATAAAATCTTTAAAAAAAAAAATTCACCTCCACCTCTGAACTCCCCCCCCCTTCATTTTCACTGGGTGTTGTACAAATAATGAATCATGGAACACTACATCAAAAGCTAATGATGTACTGTATGGTGACTAACATATCATCATAATAAAAATAAATAAGTAAATAAATAATCCACTACTATGATTGTATTATTATAAAAAAAAATTAACCTCCATTCACTTACATGTGGAACTTAAGGAATAGCATGGAGGCTATCAGGAGAAGGAAGGGAAAAATGAAGGGGCGAAATCAGAGGGGGAGAGGAACCATGAGAAACTATGGACTCTGGGAAACAAACTGAGGGTTTCAGAGGGGAGGGGAGTGGGGGGATTCTTTAGCATGGTTATGGGTATTAAGGACGGCACGTATTGCGATGAGGACTGGGTGTTATACACAATGAAGCATGGAACATTACATCAAAAACTAATGAAGTACTGTATGGTGACTAACATAACAATAAAAAAAAGTTCACCTCCTCACAATATTCGTCTCCAGTCATCCGTATATATGATATCAATTCTCATGACAACCCGTTCTCTTACCTTGCTTTATTTGTCATTACCTGACAGTTTAATTCATTCATTTGTTTATTTAAATTTTACATATCTTCTCCACTAAAATGTGAGCTCTGTGAAAGCCAGGACGTTGCCCTGCGGTCTGCAGAAGATTGGTACAATAATATTCCCTGAACTTTCCCTACTGCTGCCACCTCTTTCTTCTTTCCAATTTGTATGTACATCATCATGGTGAAATTAATATTCTAAAGCCAACTTGCGACCACGTGACTATCTAGCAGGAAGTTGTGCAGTAAGTTGTTGCTTATTCCCCACAGAATTAAGACAAAATTCCTCACTGTGGCGATTCGATGTAATCATAGCCTAGATGTTGGATCATTATCTCTCACCATTCCTCTACTATTTATTTCAACCAAATTAGACAGCAGTACACTCAAAAACTATGCCCTAATCCCCACCTCCATATTGTTGCATCTCCAAAATTTTACCCATCTTAGAAGTCTTACCTCGAGTCATTCCCTCTTCATGAAGAAATTTCCAATTTTTTTTTATTGAATGTGACTTTTCCCCTGATCTTTGAAGAAGTCGGTCTGTACCTCCTTCTTGCACTTACCTTGTCTTTTTTCCTGTCCTCCATTTCATTACAAGGCCAAGACCATGTTTTTACCCATCTCCACATGACCCCAGTGAAGCAGTGTGCCTGACACCCAGTTGACATTCATTTGTTGAATACCTGCTGATTGTAGACAGGCTGAATGACCTCTGGTCCAGAAACAAAATAACTACCTGAGGTAGAAACTATTATTAATTCCATTCTACGTCTGCGGTTGAGTAACTTATCCAAGGTCACTGTGGTGGAACTAGGGCTCCAACTCNTGACCACGTGACTATCTAGCAGTAACTTGTGCAGTAAGTTGTTGCTTATTCCCCACAGAATTAAGACAAAATCCTCACTGTGGCGATTCGATGTAATCATAGCCTAGATGTTGGATCATTATCTCTCACCATTCCTCTACTATTTATTTCAACCAAATTAGACAGCAGTACACTCAAAAACTATGCCCTAATCCCCACCTCCATATTGTTGCATCTCCAAAATTTTACCCATCTTAGAAGTCTTACCTCGAGTCATTCCCTCTTCATGAAGAAATTTCCAATTTTTTTTGATTGAATGTGACTTTTCCCCTGATCTTTGAAGAAGTCGGTCTGTACCTCCTTCTTGCACTTACCTTGTCTTTTTTCCTGTCCTCCATTTCATTACAAGGCCAAGACCATGTTTTTACCCATCTCCACATGACCCCAGTGAAGCAGTGTGCCTGACACCCAGTTGACATTCATTTGTTGAATACCTGCTGATTGTAGACAGGCTGAATGACCTCTGGTCCAGAAACAAAATAACTACCTGAGGTAGAAACTATTATTAATTCCATTCTACGTCTGCGGTTGAGTAACTTATCCAAGGTCACTGTGGTGGAACTAGGGCTCCAACTCAGTCATCCTCTCTCCAGGGTATACTGCATAGCAAGGACATTGACGGGGTACATGATCTGAAAGAAGATCACGGGAAGGCTTACTTGTAATGAAACCACAGAATCCGGGGAATATAGCATCTGGTTATGCTGGGTGAATTTTAGGGTTTCTGTTATTCCTTGCTCATGGCTGGCAGCAAGGGTTTATTTTGGACACATCTCTGTGCTGTTTTATCTTTTTGATGGAGGTGATGTACTATCCAGATTTACAAGATTGTTGTGAAAAATAATGCATCCTGTATTGCTGCTCAATTGAGTCACCTGATAGTTTTAGCCAGTCGACATTGCTCATTCAAAACGACCAAGGGACCAGGGAGCAATTAGTCATAAGGCCTTGACAGCCAGAGAGTAAATTACATTTATGAGCATACTGTGGAGCCATCGCAAAAAGCTGTTTAATGAGAACACAGGCTATTTGTTCTTGTCCATTAAACAGTATCTATATGGAGGCTGGTTGTTCATTTGTACACCCCCCGGCTTCTGTTTTCACAGGTCAGAGTGGAGATTCCTCACACATATTGTTGTCTGGACCACTTGCAAGGGAAGTTGAGCTATATTGGTCAGGGTATCAACATTTCATGGGCTTGGAATCCATACTAATCTTGTGAAGGCACTTTAGTATTATTTTTATTGGCTATTTGGCCATATGGTATAATGGAAAGTATTTTTTTAAGATTTAATTAATTCATTTATTTATTTGAAAGAGAGAGAGAGAGCACACACGAGAGAAAGCATGAGTGGGGGTGGGGAGCAGAGGGAGAAACAGACTCCTGGCCAAGCAGGGAGCCTGACTCGTGGCTCCATCGCAGGACCCTGAGATCATGACCCGAGCTGGAGGCAGACACTTAGCTGACTGAGCCACCCAGACGCCCCTAATGGAAAGTACGTTAAGCTTGACTCAAGGAGTCTGCATCTTCCTCCGACTACTTCATGATCTGGGCAGTCATTTTACCTCTCTCGTGTAAAAAAGAGAGTGGCAGATTAAGGTTCCTCCCTACTTAAAAATTCTAATTGTATGTTGGGCATATCTTGATGTGAAGATGCAAAACTCTATAGTCTATAAAAAACCTAGTATAATTTAGAGATACATCTTTTTTATAGTTTCTTGTAAGAAAGTTTCCTTAGCTTCAGGAAGAGATATTAAAATATGTGTGGGGTGCCTGGGTGGCTCAGTAGGTTGAGCACCTGACTCTTTTTTTTTTTAAGATTTTATTTATTTATTGGACAGAGATAGAGACAGCCAGCGAGAGAGGGAACACAAGCAGGGGGGTGGGAGAGGAAGAAGCAGGCTCTCAGCAGAGGAGCCTGATGTGGGGCTCGATCCCAGGACCCCAGGATCACGCCCTGAGCTGAAGGCAGACGCTTAACGACTGAGCCACCCAGGCGCCCCGAGC
>NC_048235.1:35482194-35708116 GCF_002007445.2 Ailuropoda melanoleuca
GCTGGCTGTCTCTATCTCTGTCGAATAAATAAATAAAATCTTTTAAAAAAAAAAAAACCTAGAAAATGTCATGACCCAAATATCCTCCTTTGGGAACAGGTAACACACATTGCTCTGCCAAATAAGTCTGGCCTGTAGTCAGTGAGAAATAGCAAAATCTGGGCCCAAAGACAACTCAGTAGCAGGGGCAGGAGAAGTGTATCCAGGAGGTCTGGGGGTCACCTTGTGCAGTTTGCAGGTGTTACATTTCACTATATTGTAATCCTTTTGGTTCATCTGTCAAGTATCCCTGCTCTCTCATTAAAGGAAATCAGGCTTGCTTCTCTTCTTCAGAAACCAAAGTAGAAACTAGTGCACATGGTCCACAAGAACATTAGTAACCTGATCGCTAGGAGTTAGGAATGAATTCTCCAGCAAGCTGTGCTAGAACATGCTGAACGGTATCTTTTTTGACATTCATATGAGGACCTAACTAGGGGAATTTCTCAATCTGCTACTGTAGCAAATTGGTGCTCCGGTATGAGAATGTATAATCTTTATCTTATTATATCACCTTAGAGCCATATCAAGGCAACATTAACTGCTCTAATAACCCTCAAACCTCAATGGTTTAACACAAGTTTCTCACTTGCTTCAAGTCCAAATCAGGTGTTTCTGATCACAGGCAGTTCCCTTCTAGCAGAGATTCAGGAACCCAGCCTCCTTCCATCTTGAGCAAGTGGCTTCCGTGACGGTTTTCATCAAGCCATTGCAGCCAGAAAGAGCAGGGAGCCTTTGATAGGTGAGGCTTCCGCTAACAGACATTACTTCTGCTTACATTTCACTTGCTAGAACTTAGTCACTGGCCGCACCTAGCAGGGTAGTCTGGGAAATGCAGCCCGGTCATGGGACCAGAGAGGGGATGGTCAGTCATAAGGATTAGGACAAGGCACTCCATGAGGCCTGCTGACAAATGCATAGTCTAGAGAGGGCTCTCCTCAATCTTGAATGAACATCCAGGACACACACACACACTCCTGCAATGAAGATTATGGAAAATACTTTGAGTCAGGAAAATTCACAATACTTTAGTAGTCTGTGGGGCACCCCACCTACAAAAATTATTTAATGCAAGAAATGGAAAAATATGGCACCTTCAAGACCATAGGAAGGCATGGTCTCTTTGAAGCATCTTTGGAAACCCCAAGGAGAGACAGGCTGAGAATGAGGCCATGCTGCATAGTTGCCTTAAGAAATGGTACCTCATAGAAAATACTGCATCTGGCTGTTTCAACATAAATATGTATGATAAATATTTTTCTAAGCTACTCCATCCAGTTTCACCGCTTTTGAAGGCTCACATTGTACATCCAAATATTCATGATTGACACTTCTCCTCAGACACCTTCATTTTTTTTCCCTTCTGCAGATATGTGGTGGTATGCTTTCTTATTTATTTTCTTAATAAACTTTAGAATTTAACATATACATGTATATTGGGAAAACTGATATGGTAGGATATTGAATCTTCCCATCCAGAAATATAATATATTACTCAATGTATTCAGGCTTTCTTTTAGGCCACTCAGTAACATTCTAAAGTTGCTTTCAATTTCTGCACATTTACTTTACTAGTAAACTTAAGCAAGTCACTTAAGCTTCCGAAGTATAAGTTTTCTTAATAGGATAAATATTAGTAGCTACCTTACAGGAGAATATTGAGTATTAAACAAGATAATATATGTATATATATAAGCACTTATCATAGTGCCTGACATAGTAAAAACTATTCAATAAGTAAGAACAATTATTATAATTATCTCTAGATTCATTATAGCATATTTGCTAATTTGTGTCTATTTTATGACTAACGTCATTTCCCCATGTTTTCTAATTGGCTTTGTAGATATGTAAGAAATAGTGTTTTTTGTGTTTCGACTAGATTCTGATTTACTAAACTCTCATTGTTTCTAATCATTTTTCAGTAGATTATCTTGGTTTTTCTTGTTTTTCATTATTACTTTATTTCATTATAATAATAAACATTTTGAACCTAATACCTAACATTCATTTTAGTCCTTATATTATCATATGGGTCAAAACTTTAAGGACAAAGCAAATTAACAGTAACAATAATCAATGTGCCTGTCTTGTTTGTAGGTTATAAAACATGAAAAGTATTTCTGTTAACATGGGGTGCTTGATCTGCTTGTGTTACATACTATTTTTATACTGTTAAAAAAGTAAACTTTTACTCCTACTTTTTTGGGGTGATGCTGTTTTTTTATTTAAAAATTATGTGAATAGCTTCCTGGTATAGTCCTGATCTAATACTGTTTTGGATTAAATTAATACATGTTGTTGAACTATTTCTACATTACTAGGATAAATCTTACTTGGTTTTGAGATGTTCTTCAATAAATTTCTGGGCTTGATTTCATAGTATTTATTAAGGATAACTGGATCTATATACATGAGTAAGGTTGGATTCTAATTTTTTTTAAGTTCAGTGTCAGATTTTAGCATTGAATTCATTAAATTATTTGTGAATTCTATCTTTGTGCTCTAAAATAGTTCGTATAATATCTTTTTAAAAAGAGTTTGATGTAATTACCCATAAAACCAGCTGGAATTGGCACCTTTTCTGAAAGTAATTACTTGGCATACATTTACTTTCTTCTTAGCTTATTATTTATATTTCCATCTTTGATCTTCAGGCCACGTTTACATGATATTTTCCTAGAAAATCATCTACTTCACTAAGATTTTCTTATAAAAGAGAAAGGTAGACATACAGTGTATTTTTAATAAATTGCTTTCTTAATTTGGACCCCAATTTCTCTATCTGTAAAATGAACAGATTGGATGGTACAAATTTCAGAGAACTTTTCAACTCTAACACTTTATAACTAACTCTTTAATTAAATCAAGTCAATTACTAATTTCAGTGGGAAAAAAAGTAACTTTCTTGTGATGTATTCATCTGCACCTTTGCTTCTGGCACCATCTCCCTGGCTCTCACTATCTTCCTTGTGACATACTCCCAGTTGATCCCTTTCCATTCAGTGTCGCCTACTCAGAACTATGTTCAGTGTTAAAGCCAGATTTAGCTTCCTAAAATAGTTTGCATATAATCCCTATTAGTGCATTGGTGATGCTTTCCTGTGATTATGCTCTATGTCACACTTACAGTCTGTTTCATTACATTTGCACATGGCCTGAGAGCCTTATAGGATATGATGCTGTCTTTCCTCTCACACTTCATCTCCCACTTCCTCCTGTGCAGCTCACTCCATTCGAGCCTCTGGCTCCCTTGCTCTTCTCCCAACAGTGTAACTTTCTTTTTGCCTCAAAGACTTCACTTCAGTCTTTGTTCAATTTTCAGGGGTGCCTAGGTGGCTCAGTCGGTTACGCATCTGCCTTTGGATCAGGTCATGAGCCCGAGGTCCTGGGATCGAGCCCCCTCCCCTTCCAGCGTCGTCAGGCTCCCTCTGTCCTTCCCCCTGCTTGTGCTCTCTCTCTCTCAAATAAATAAATAAAATCTTTAAAAAAAAAAATTCACCTCCACCTCTGAACTCCCCCCCCCTTCATTTTCACTGGGTGTTGTACAAATAATGAATCATGGAACACTACATCAAAAGCTAATGATGTACTGTATGGTGACTAACATATCATCATAATAAAAATAAATAAGTAAATAAATAATCCACTACTATGATTGTATTATTATAAAAAAAAATTAACCTCCATTCACTTACATGTGGAACTTAAGGAATAGCATGGAGGCTATCAGGAGAAGGAAGGGAAAAATGAAGGGGCGAAATCAGAGGGGGAGAGGAACCATGAGAAACTATGGACTCTGGGAAACAAACTGAGGGTTTCAGAGGGGAGGGGAGTGGGGGGATTCTTTAGCATGGTTATGGGTATTAAGGACGGCACGTATTGCGATGAGGACTGGGTGTTATACACAATGAAGCATGGAACATTACATCAAAAACTAATGAAGTACTGTATGGTGACTAACATAACAATAAAAAAAAGTTCACCTCCTCACAATATTCGTCTCCAGTCATCCGTATATATGATATCAATTCTCATGACAACCCGTTCTCTTACCTTGCTTTATTTGTCATTACCTGACAGTTTAATTCATTCATTTGTTTATTTAAATTTTACATATCTTCTCCACTAAAATGTGAGCTCTGTGAAAGCCAGGACGTTGCCCTGCGGTCTGCAGAAGATTGGTACAATAATATTCCCTGAACTTTCCCTACTGCTGCCACCTCTTTCTTCTTTCCAATTTGTATGTACATCATCATGGTGAAATTAATATTCTAAAGCCAACTTGTGACCACGTGACTATCTAGCAGTAACTTGTGCAGTAAGTTGTTGCTTATTCCCCACAGAATTAAGACAAAATCCTCACTGTGGCGATTCGATGTAATCATAGCCTAGATGTTGGATCATTATCTCTCACCATTCCTCTACTATTTATTTCAACCAAATTAGACAGCAGTACACTCAAAAACTATGCCCTAATCCCCACCTCCATATTGTTGCATCTCCAAAATTTTACCCATCTTAGAAGTCTTACCTCGAGTCATTCCCTCTTCATGAAGAAATTTCCAATTTTTTTTTATTGAATGTGACTTTTCCCCTGATCTTTGAAGAAGTCGGTCTGTACCTCCTTCTTGCACTTACCTTGTCTTTTTTCCTGTCCTCCATTTCATTACAAGGCCAAGACCATGTTTTTACCCATCTCCACATGACCCCAGTGAAGCAGTGTGCCTGACACCCAGTTGACATTCATTTGTTGAATACCTGCTGATTGTAGACAGGCTGAATGACCTCTGGTCCAGAAACAAAATAACTACCTGAGGTAGAAACTATTATTAATTCCATTCTACGTCTGCGGTTGAGTAACTTATCCAAGGTCACTGTGGTGGAACTAGGGCTCCAACTCAGTCATCCTCTCTCCAGGGTATACTGCATAGCAAGGACATTGACGGGGTACATGATCTGAAAGATCACGGGAAGGCTTACTTGTAATGAAACCACAGAATCCGGGGAATATAGCATCTGGTTATGCTGGGTGAATTTTAGGGTTTCTGTTATTCCTTGCTCATGGCTGGCAGCAAGGGTTTATTTTGGACACATCTCTGTGCTGTTTTATCTTTTTGATGGAGGTGATGTACTATCCAGATTTACAAGATTGTTGTGAAAAATAATGCATCCTGTATTGCTGCTCAATTGAGTCACCTGATAGTTTTAGCCAGTCGACATTGCTCATTCAAAACGACCAAGGGACCAGGGAGCAATTAGTCATAAGGCCTTGACAGCCAGAGAGTAAATTACATTTATGAGCATACTGTGGAGCCATCGCAAAAAGCTGTTTAATGAGAACACAGGCTATTTGTTCTTGTCCATTAAACAGTATCTATATGGAGGCTGGTTGTTCATTTGTACACCCCCCGGCTTCTGTTTTCACAGGTCAGAGTGGAGATTCCTCACACATATTGTTGTCTGGACCACTTGCAAGGGAAGTTGAGCTATATTGGTCAGGGTATCAACATTTCATGGGCTTGGAATCCATACTAATCTTGTGAAGGCACTTTAGTATTATTTTTATTGGCTATTTGGCCATATGGTATAATGGAAAGTATTTTTTTAAGATTTAATTAATTCATTTATTTATTTGAAAGAGAGAGAGAGAGCACACACGAGAGAAAGCATGAGTGGGGGTGGGGAGCAGAGGGAGAAACAGACTCCTGGCCAAGCAGGGAGCCTGACTCGTGGCTCCATCGCAGGACCCTGAGATCATGACCCGAGCTGGAGGCAGACACTTAGCTGACTGAGCCACCCAGACGCCCCTAATGGAAAGTACGTTAAGCTTGACTCAAGGAGTCTGCATCTTCCTCTGACTACTTCATGATCTGGGCAGTCATTTTACCTCTCTCGTGTAAAAAAGAGAGTGGCAGATTAAGGTTCCTCCCTACTTAAAAATTCTAATTGTATGTTGGGCATATCTTGATGTGAAGATGCAAAACTCTATAGTCTATAAAAAACCTAGTATAATTTAGAGATACATCTTTTTTATAGTTTCTTGTAAGAAAGTTTCCTTAGCTTCAGGAAGAGATATTAAAATATGTGTGGGGTGCCTGGGTGGCTCAGTAGGTTGAGCACCTGACTCTTTTTTTTTTTAAGATTTTATTTATTTATTGGACAGAGATAGAGACAGCCAGCGAGAGAGGGAACACAAGCAGGGGGGGTGGGAGAGGAAGAAGCAGGCTCTCAGCAGAGGAGCCTGATGCGGGGCTCGATCCCAGGACCCCAGGATCACGCCCTGAGCTGAAGGCAGACGCTTAACGACTGAGCCACCCAGGCGCCCCGAGCACCTGACTCTTGATTTTGTCTCAGGTCATGATATCAGGGTCATGAGACTGAGTCCCGTGTGGGGCTCTACACTGAGTGTGGAGCCTGCTTTAGATCCTCTCTCTCCCTCTGCCCCTCCCCCAGGCCTATGCGCACCCTCCCTCTCCTTCTCTCTAAAAAAAGAAAAATAAATAAGTAAATTATAAAATACATGAAACCATGTCATGGTACTTATACTTAGGAGAGGAACTAGATTAGATGTTATTGGTCAAAACCAAGGTCCAGAGTCCATGTAATGGGGCGCATTAAGGTACGTCCCCGTGCTTCTGTTCCTCAGGTTACGCTCTTCTACTAGGGACAAATACATACAGTACCTCTGGATGTGGAGAAATAGAGAGTAATGTGGCTCCTCGGTTACCTTCCAGTATTCAGTCTTGTGGAGCAGATCATTAAACTGTATTCAGTTGGAACTAAAAGAAAATCCAACTTAAACTGCTGTAAAAATAGAGAAATTTGTTTAAAATGTTGCATACCGTCTTCACTGTTTTCAAATACATATTTAGGTATATATATGCATGTGTATGTATGTATGCCTATAGCATATCTGTGTAAGATGTATAAATATGTAATTCATATATGTCATATGATTTAATACATACATAGCATATAAAATGGTTTTTAACCTTTTTCCTCATTTAATATACTTGACATTTTTACTTTATATATATAGCACATTATACATTATAGCATTATATATGTTTGATATGTGAAATGATTTCAATCATTTTAACCATCATACAGCAGTTGTCCATTTTAACCTGTCCCTGTACTTACGGATATTTAAATTGTCTAGTCATTTGCTTAAAGACAACATGTCTGGTGAAATATTTGCGCCTGAGGGCAAAGAGGCTTCCTAGTCTAGGCCACGTGTGGTGCCAGGGTCCCTCTTGCTGGTTCTGCCTGGCTAGGTTTTTGTGTGAGCATAAGTTTTTATGTCTCTGAGGGAAATACCCAGGAGTGAAACTGTTGCTTGTGGTCTTTCTAATTGGGAGGATATATTGTGATTTTCTTTAAGACCTCATATATAGTCATATGCGATTGGACAGAAGGGTTATGTCAGTTTTCAAATGATAAAATTTGATAAATTTCAATTACGAATACCTTGTTGTGTCATTTAGATTTTTGATTCATACTTATTTTTATCTATTTCATCTATTCTGGGTTGAAAAATGTGGATTAACAAATCATAAGGGATTTTAATCTATATTTTTCAGCCCAGGACCGATAGTTTCTATTTATTTTACAAAAACTTCACTATAATTAACTAATTTTTATCCTTCATGAGCTCTTGTTCTGTTTTTAGGTTAGTAGTTATTCATCACTGTCATATTTTTAGTGTTAATTATTCCTCTTATTATTATAATAAGTGCCTTTATTTGTTTTATTTAATGCTTTTACTCCTAAATTCCACATTTTCTAAAAGTAAGAGAATATAACCTGCCTTAATTTTATTTCATTTCCCTGGTATGCCATTGTTGGTCTTTTTATATTTTTCCAATGCTCTACTTACTCTTTTTTGACTATGGCTGTTGGATACAGCATATAATTAGACATTGGTTTGTGATCAAATCTGAGAGTTTGAAACTTTCAGTTGAGTAATCCTATCCCACTTGTCTATGTTAGTAAAATACATATGTGGACTTAATTGTGTCGTATTTTAATTTATGCTTTTTTATGTAATTTTCCTCTTTAAACAATATTTCATTGAATGGTACAGACTTGCTTTGCTTAGTTGTGTGTGTGTGTGTTTCCTAGGGTAATTTGGAAAGTTAGTTTTCTACTATTTTTATTTTTATCTGTTAATGTAAACATTTAGAACATCCAGCAATTTCTTTATTGGTATCCCATTGGAAGCAAATACAAAATTAAAATACCTCCACCTGTGCTATTCTTTCCTTTCTTCCTTCCTCCACCTGATTTAAGCTCCTGTGTTAGGTTTTCTCAGTTTACTAATGATTAAATTTGTGTCTGTAAATACAGTTTTGTAGCTATTACATTATTTATCAACTTTAATATATTTTGATTGCCATATTTATAATCTCTTCCATTTCTTGCCACTTCCCTTTTAGGTTATTGTAAAGATGACACACAATAAATACATAAAAATGTAAGAACTAGTATAACTTGGAAGGGAAGTTCTTACATTTTTTGTGTTGATTGTGTGTCATCTTTACATTCTCTTATTTGGCCACCTCTCCTGTTGCTATTTTAGCTGCAAGTGTTTAGTGCTTATCACCAACCCTTTTGCAAAACTTTCTGCATTCATGTCTTAGTTAACAAAAGTCAGTCCTCGAAAAGTTTCACGATAAGGCTCAACCTTTTTTCTTTGAAGAGTTAGCAGGCATTGCTTCAATTTATGGCTTTATGTGTAGGTTTTATGATGATGTTTCCTATCACAGGTAACGTAATCCTTTTTTCTGTGTACTCAAAATGTTCTTTGTTTAGCTCTGACATCAGAAACTTTATTAGCATGTGTCTTAATGATGATCATCCTGTAACTTTTTTTAAATTATTCTTATTTTGTTGTATTAGTCACCATACAGTACATCCCCACATCCTCTAACTTTTTATCTTTAACACAATATGCCCTCTCTTTACTGTCTTTAGTCACATCTCTTCTTTGGAGGTAAGCTTGATGGTGGATGGGACTCCATCTGTTTTCCACACTGTTGTGTCCCCTGAAAATAGAACTGCCTGGCATATAGAAGGTGCTCAGTATCTAGAATTTTTTTCTACAATTATAACTTTTAATGTTTTTTTTTTCTGATCCACTATGCATTTATATTTGGAGGGGACACTAATTTTGCATATGTTATATGTCCTTCATCTTCCACATTAATTTTTCTCTTTAATCCTTTTCAGTTCTGCTCATTTCAATTTGTTCCTGTTGCTCAATTCTGTCCATCAATTATTTTGTTGCATTTTCATAAATGTCTCTTCTCCAGCTTCCAGAGACTGTTATTTCCATGACAGTTTTATTTTTTTCTTCCCGCTTCTTTTCTTACCTCCATTAGCTCAGTTTTTTCTCCCAATAGCCTTTTCCTGAAGTTTCTTTGGATGCTGGCATTTCTGCTTCAGCAGGTGTTTTTAAAAGGTGATAATTTCATCATTATTTTGACTTAATGGTTATTATTTAAATGATTTTTATCTACTGTATGGCAACACTTTTAAGTGTGTACTTATTACCAGACATTTATTCTTTCTCTTACTGTTGACCTTTTTAAAACTTCTTAGTTTCTGTCATCATATTTTATTTTATAATTTTTATTTACTTTTTTAAACAATATTTTACTACATGTTATAGCTTTGCTTCATTTAATTGTTTGTTGGATTCACTTTATTAACTATTCTATGTTTGAATGAGCTATGTTCTATCTAGCTCAACTCTTTCAGGTGTGGATGAGTTTGGCCACTATTCTGGGACAATGGGAATTTTCCTTGATTTCAAGGGAAGTCATTAATGACAGGGTGTTATATGTAAAATGTTTAATTTTGCTTCTCCCATCCAGTAGAGATCAGCAGCTGCAGTATTGTTCCAATTCATATTTCATTTTCTCTACCCTAGCTTACCTGCAAACTGTTTGCTATAAATTTATAGTTTGTTTGTATAGCCCCCTGGAGAAATGGTATGAAAATGAGAGACAGAAGCTCCTACTTTTGAGCCTATTTTTTTGCCCAAAATGGGACTGTTCGGTTTGCTTCTAACGTATGCCACCAACTTTGGAATACTGAGTCCTGCAAGCTTTTTTGGAGCTCCGTAGCCACAAGTGTCTGGACCTTTTCCCATACGTTTATGTGATACTGCCTTTCCTGATATATGGAGATCAACTCATTTATAGCAAATACGCAGCTTCTATTGCGTTTATCCTTTTGGCTTGGGGACTGGTTCTGAGAAGAGGGAGGCAAAAGCCTCATTATTCTGCCATCTTTACACCGGAAATCCATTGTACTACTACACCCTAAAAATAATGGTTGGTAGTGAAGGGTTTTATTGATCCAAGTTCCTGGAGTCAGAGAGATTTGGAAGCCTCTACCTTCGGTATCTGATCAACAAATTAACATCAAACGTGTCTTTGTTGGGATTCAAGGCCAGTGACAATGGGAAGCATGAATGTGTGCTGCCTCAGCTATTCTAAGGAGAGCAGTCAGTGTCCATAGGAACCAAAGAGAATCTTTTCAGTTGGCATTTTGCTGTCCTGGATTGGGAGGAGCTGCCTATCTGATCTGGGCCATTAATTCTATAGAAAATTAGTAACTTACGCCTAACCTTGTGTATTAGTCTTCTGAGGCTGCTGTAGCAAACCACCTCAAACTTGGTGGCTTCAGGCAACGGAGATTTATCGTCTCACAGTTCTGGAGGCCAAAAGTCTGCCCTGAGTGTCACTGGACCAAAACCTGAGTGTGGACAGGGCCACGCCCCCTGCGGAGAATCTGGAGGAGACTCTGTTCTGTGCCTACTCCAGCTGCTGGAGGCCAGCAGCGATTCTTGACTTACAGTTGCATCACTCCAATCCCTGCTTCCATCTTCACAGGGCCTTCCTTCTGTATCCAGTCTTCCCTGTCTCTCTCTCATAAGGACACTTGAGATTACATTTAGGGTCTACATAGTTAATTCGGGTGATCTCCAATTTCAAGATCCTTTGCAAATAAGGTAACATTTATAGGTTCCAGGAATGAGGCCCTGATATCTCTCAGGGTCACTTTTAGCCTACCACACAATGAAAAACCCACTTCTCAAATCCCAGCAGTTAACACATCATCCACGTCATTCCCACACACTCTCTAGACTGGCACTCATTTGTCTACATCTATAAATTGCTCTCGCACAGGTTCTCAACTGAAAGCATTGCTGCTTTTAATAGAGACATATAGGATTACATGAGCTAAAATGGAAAAAGAAACTTTAGAAACAACAAACAATCTTTCTCCCATGACCTTTATCCATTAAGATTTCGTTTTTATCTGAGCTGGTCTACAGGATAGTAGAAACAAACACAAATGAGCTGATCTATCAAGAAGCATGTGTGTGGGATACTTGTTGAAAGTCATCTAAAGTCAATGCCCTGAGTCTAAGAGACAAACTGCTGTGACCAGCAGAAACAATTAGGTAGCTGAAAGGATTATTACTTACAATAAGATAGTTCCCTCTGTCTTCTAAATGTTATCAAAGTCAAAATTAAAGTATAGCAGAAAGTATATAGCACAATGTAACTGGTCCAATGACTCGGATGAATAAGACTTGAATATATTTCATACTGAAAATTATAACCAAAACAACAAATTAACTCATTGAACATGAGCAAAATATAACTAAAAGGATGTTTTCCTTTTCTAAGGAGCCAAGCAGGAATGTGAGTATATGGAAAGGGGGGAGGAGGAGTGAGATGAGAGGTAGTGGACATGAATTCTCATTAAATAGATGTATGACTTCACTTCTCTCAAGTCCTTTTCATATCCAACTTGGTGTGGTTTTGGGGATAGGGAAATGAAGAGGCAGTTAAAAGTATGATGTCCAGTAATTCTTCAAGTCCTAATAAAGTTGATGCTGTGATATCATGCCTTCCAACGTGGCTTTCCCAAGAGCATGAACTTTTGGGTTTCAGAATGTAAGCATGGATAGAATATTCTAATTGGGAATAACCAGAGAGAGGACAACTGGATTAATTACAGCTTTTATTTCTGCAGTTGGTTAAAGTGTGTTGCTAATTGAGGTCAATGATGTGGGTTCAATTCCTCTAAAGGCCAGATGGCTTTGCTCAGTTTTGGGGCAAGAAGCTGCTACGCTGGTCCTCCACCAGTCACCTCACTAATGTGTATCATTGGTCCTGGAGGACAAGGAAATAAATCAAAGTCCATGCCCTGTGAACAAACAGGTCAGCATCGTTATAGAACCCAGCATTTACAGTATCTCAGGGTTGAATGGAATAGTGTGACCGTCCTGAGAAGAAAGGAGAAATTAGTATCACAATTATTATGCTATTTTGAAAGCTAGTACTTTCAGCTGTTAATTTTTGGCTTTCCTTTCTCAGAACAGGAAATTTCTTAGATTGTGAAACCCTATCACTTAGGGTTTCGTAGAGAAGCAGAACCACTCTGTCTGATGTCGAATAGGGTATTGATTATAAGCATTTGATCTCACGTGACCCTGAGAACTGGTGAAAAAGTCCATGCGAGGCAGTTACCTCTATGCCTGCGGCTGGTCCTGACCTCAGCAGAGCTGGCAGTTGGGAAGGAGAGATGGATGGAAAGTGGGGAGGGCAGGGTGAACAGGAACTCACAAGGTGAGCTGCAATTCAGAGGACACACTGGAAGCCACAGCTGTCCCTCAGCACCACCAGCCCTTCAGCTTACTTGATGTGGATGAACTGCTGAGGAGGAAGCTGGTGTCCTTGTCCACAGAGCTCCACATAAGCCTTGTCAGGACTTGGATAAATTGAAGGAGGTGGTCTGGCAGGAGCTAGAGGAGCTGAGGGCTCAGCTCCTGCCTCACCATAAAGTGAACCAGCAGATCAGCTGCCCCTGTGGGCTGCACCAACATTGAGAGTGTAAAAAAGTTGTTGCTTCAAGCCTGCCTCCTTGTAAATTCATGCAAAATGTGACTTGTGACCCATGCTAACCTGAAAATATACAAAGACAAAGATTCTGGGAGACATAGGTCTGGCTTAGCTAAATTGACAGCACAAATCTACCGTAGATGAAAAGATTATAAGTTAAAGACTCTTGTAAATGAAGTTTTATCAGTTCCATATATGTATGTATAAACACGCATATACATCTGTACACACACACACACACACACACACACACACTACACAAGTTTCTTCTTTCAAAAGGAATGATTTTGTTATTTTTTCTCAAGTGTCTAGATGTTGAATCTCTCCCCTGAGGCAGATGGGTGATTGGTGCCTTCCTTGGATTAATAGAAAGCAGAGATCAACATAGATTGTGGGCCAGATTTGGACCACGTCCTATTTTTGTAAAAATCATTTTCTTGGAAGTCAGGCACTTCCACCGATAATGTATTATCTACGGTGCTTTCCGGCTATGGCAGCAGAGCTGGGTAGTGCCAGTAGAGACCGTAAAGCCTCAAATACTTGCTGTCTGTCTGTTTGCAGCAGAAGTGTGCTGACTCCTGGTGTAAAGCCTGCCTTATCTGTACTTTTGACTCTGCAATTCTGCACCACCCTCGGACATCTCCCAACTCACCATTCTGGTGATCAGAGGTAGGCTGCAAAGCAAAGCCCTCTTACTCCAAGTATCTCCCCCGTTAAACTGATTGTTCTGCCACAATTCTGAAAACTCCATGTTAGCATTAGGGTAAGTTTCCAAAGAGCATCTTCTAAAACTGCCAATATACCACCTGGTTTTACACATTCACATTAAAGGCAATGACTGTGATTCCATTAAGCCAACTAGTTGAGCTCATTTAACACAGTCTTGGAGAAACAATGCAGAATGGGAAGTTGGTCGTGGAGGTTCAGGATTGTGAGCCAGTCCGTTTAAACCTCAGGGCTCTGTCTGGGTTGGACAGTCCTTCCTGGGCCTTTAAAAAAAGAGCTAAGAATACCTGTGCATAGTGGCCAGCTTATGAGAGGAGTGAAAATAGAATATAATCTCTACTTCCCCATGTCGTAATTTTGCTGAGGACCAACTCTGTTATCAAGAGAGGCTTTTTCTCTCCCAGGGTGGGCCAGCTACAAAAATCAATCCAGGAAGACTCAGAGTTTTAAAAGAACATTTTCAGCTTAAATTGGAGCAGTTAGGTCAGAATGTCTGCACCCAGTTTATAGCTGTATGCCCGTGTATTTTGACAGGTGACCCTTGACTCCATCAAGCCCATACTGTAATTGAGGCTCCAACTATGTTGGGTCTGGCTAGTTCAGCGAGGAAGTCAATGGCCACTCTTTTTTTCTTTTTCTTTCGTGATAAAACTCTGCCACAGGCATCTCCCTGGACTTCTCCTTTTCATCTCGTATTGTATATGCAGCATGGTTCCTTATTTAGATGCCTGAGTTTCTTTCTGCAAATGGAAAACTTTATTAATAAGACACAGGTAAAATCTCTGGAGTGTTTCCTCCTGGGAAGTGACTTTCAACTCAGCATGAAGCTAACAACATGGTAAATAGAGGTTATTCCTCAAGGTCTCATGGGCTAGAAAGTCAGCAGGAATGAGAGCAAAAGAAAGGTCTTGAGTTAACTCTTACGGGGGGCTGTTTAGTGTGGTTGTACAGCTTATTAAGTACACAAAGTCACTTTATAAGCAAGAACGACTGTTCTGTGGGGCTCAGTGTGTGTATTTTGAGGTTGCTGTAATGATGTTGCTTGCCCAAGCTTTCCAAATCAGCCAGAACATTTTGACCTTAGTCCTCTCTCTCCTTGTTGATGTCCTATTTTTGAATGCTGTGATTCCCAGTCCTAGAAACAAAAGCACAGTAAGAAAGAACCCAAAGCATAGAAGAGAATGCTCATAGCCTATAACGGTGGAAACTCGTGGTTTCCAAGGAAATGAAATCACTAAGCTTTCAAGAATGCAACACTTAATCCAAATAATCCAAAAGCAATCTACTTGGCAATCTAATTATATTTCCTTAGGAGGAAAGTGCGATAGTGTCTGTTTGCATTTAATTGCCTCACTTTAATATGTTTGTGTTGTACTCATTTCCGACTCCGTTCCCAATCTAAAGGTCCCTTGTAATATTTGACTTAGCTTTCCAGACTAACCCAGAAGATTACACTTGGATTCATACATAATAGGACAAGGAAGATCTTATTTTGTGTGTGTCAGATCTGATGTCAGTTTCTAGAAACAGTCACTTTTCCTAGACAGGTGGAAGGGAAAACTATAGATTCAAATCAACTCATCTGTTTTGTTCTACTTACTCATTGAAGCATTAGCAACACAGAGAGAGAAAATTCTGTGCTTTTCTTTCTCCCATTACCTATTTAATGGTGAGGTGGAGATACGAAGAAAATGACTCATCTTTGGCCATATGTACGTAGCAATACCTGTTTAATAATTAGATTCTGATGTGAGCCCCATTTCTTGATAGCAGTGACAGTGCTGTTTATACTTAATTGGAAATACCACATTTGCATGTCATGCCTGAATGTTTTCAGAGATCTCAGAGGAGCTAGGTGAAAGTTGAGGTCCAAATTACTTCTGACTATCAGGAAAGTCACACCACACTCTTGAATTCAAATAGTCCTGCTGATATGTAGAAAGACAGGCACTGCTTCGAATCCCAGCAAGTGCTTTTCTTCTGTCTTGTGCTCTGGCATAGCTGTGGAGTTTCAGTCCTCACTCCCTCTGTGAAGGCTTTTCACATGCACTTCTTTGGCCTGGAAAGTCCTCCCCAGGACTACTCTTTGTTCTCCTCTTTTCTCCAACACAGTGCTGCAGAGGACAGAAGGCAAACTTCTCCCATTCATAAAATCCTATTTGATAAAATCTGGCTCACAAATTACCTCCTCTCTGAAGTTGATCCCAATATCACTCCTGATTCTGGGACCTTAACATTTTGACATCAACTAATTTAAATACAATATAATAAGTGCCGCAGTACAATAGCCCTCAATATATCATCCAAGGTCATATTTCTCTTTGTATCTCCAACTTCTAATCACAGTGTTGAACATACTGCAAATGCTCCATCATATTTGTTGAATGAATGAATGGATATCAATCCTGTGATATGCAGTGAAAAACTATATTCTGCCATAGTCAGAAAAAGAGAATGTTGCACAAGGTTTATTCCACCCTTGTAAAACCAAACCAAACAAGACAAAAACATAATGAAAGTTTCTCTTGACTCAACTGAGCATATTGATAAAATCTAGAGCTCCTAATAGTAATTAGGGTGCCTTGGACGCACCAGGCCAAACCAGTCTTTTAAGTCAGAGGGCCCATATGGGTTGAAAATTTCTATTTGCTAGCTTTTAAATTTTTCCCTTTAAGCGAACCATCTTTATGCTCCAGTAAAAATATTAAGAAAGTAAGTGAATAAAAAAGGAAATAAATGAATGAGTGAATCAAACAAACAAACAAAAAGAGAGTGCTAATTAAAATGCATAAAACTAAAAGTGGTAGTGGCTAAAGAGTATAAGGCAGTAATAGGAAATGGCAGCCCTTGCGAGGACAGTTTAAACTTGGCTTTGCGCTGTATCCTTGAGGTCAGCCAACGAGCCTCTGCTAAAAGGAACAGAGTAATTCCAGGAAAGGGGCCTCTCTTTTTCTCTCCCTACCTTCTGCTCCTGGTAAAATTCTTGGCCCCCAGGTTCTGCTCATTTGAACGCCATGACTTGGGAATGGATATTGGAACTCTTAAAGAAAACATTGTGAATATAGGGCAGATTTTTTCTACTTAACAGGATAAGAATCAATATATCAAACCAAAAGAAATTTTTGACAGCAATCATCCCTCAATGTCCAGCTGAGATAGAAAATATACTCATAGCACCACCACTTGAAAGATACTCCAGCAAGGGAATGATGGTTGAGATTGCAAAGATTTTGAGTTAGAGATGTGCTTTTATAATTATCAGACTTATATTCATTCATTCATTCGTTCATGTAACAAATACTTACTGAATATCTATTAAATATTCCAGGAGTGAGAGATAAAGCAGTGAACAAAAATAATCTCTGCTCTCATACTACTTACATTTTAATGGACACAGATATATAGGCAATAGCCAAACAAAATTAGCTGACAGCATGTCAAATGGTAAGAAGTGGCATGAAGGAATATAAACGGAATAAGGGGATGTGGACTGTTAGGAGGATCAATTTAAATTGGCCGATCAGGAAGCATCTTACCAGTAAGGTAATTTAACATTTCTCACTTAGTGGTGTAGAGAGGAGAGAAGGATCTCAGGGCTGCATCCATAATATTCCAACATTGGGAGCTCATGAAGACAGGGAAGGATAAGCTGAGGAAAATGACAATGAGTGGCCAGTCAGGGAGGGATGCCCTAGATGCACATGGAGTCCCCAGTAACTTGACTATATACCTGAACGGGACTGATTTGTGGTGGCACAAGGACGGGGTCTCCCATGTGACTACCCCAACAGAATGTCTGTGTTCTAGCAGTGCTCTGGGGGTGATATTGATCTGGCCTCTATTTTCTGGGCATTGGAATCTTGACTGACTGCTATGCCAATTTGGACTCAAGATTTTCCGGGTTCTTGTTATCCATAACTGAATAAGGTCTTGAAATTTGGCACTTGAAAAAGGTAATTAAAGGATTCATAATGTCAGAATTTAAAGCACAGAATAAACCATGTGTAATCTTAAAAAACAGTAATTTAAATACAAAATGGCTTCTGGTGTTAACTCCTGTCTTCTTCCATCACCTAACAAAGTGAGGGTAGGGAAATTGTTCTATGAGGACTCTCATTTTGTTTGGTCATCATCCTCCAGCCTAGATTGCTGCTCTATTTGTATATCCTCCATTTTCCCACAATAGCCTCTTCAGATTTACCAGGATCCAACATGCCACTCATGAGGAGGCATGTGGGTGGCACAGGCCAAGTCCTTCCTACATGTGTCCCTGCAAGGCCAGTTGCAGAGGAAGCACTAGGAGTTGCTGGTCAAGAACTACAATTCCTTGATGAGATCTGTGGTCGGAGATGCACAGCTGCTCATCATTTACTTCTCCTTGAACTTCCTTCAGATCACGTATGTTCTGCTTCTCCTGGAGTGGTCCTTGTGCTGGCTGGATGGGGTGTGATGGTGCAGTGACCACCATACCGAGGAGTAAGGGAGTGAGCAAATGGGGCAGGTCACCTAGAATTACGGCAGGCCCTTTTGGAAAGGAAACCACATGTCAAGAAGGTGCAAACTTCTTCCTCAGCACCTTTGACTCTTTAAGAGACCCTTAAGAAAGGAGGTTAATATGAAGTATTTGGGGTCTTCTGAAAAGTTTAGGCATAAGCTATATCTAGGCTGATATGGACATTTAAAACAATCATCTTCTTTTCAACATTTAGTCATTTGTGTTATGGAGTCTTCGTTAACTGTGTTTCTAAAGCTGTAGCAAAGTATGTTTTAATTAACTGTTAGATCCATGAAAATTTGGGGACTTGGCAAGTCTTGCTCTCCTTCATTCTGTGTTCTGCAAAGATGCCAGTCACTATTATTTGATGAGACCCAGGAATGGCATCATCTCCTCTACAGGGATTTTATATATTTCCCTGAATTATGTCCAAAAGAAAACACCTTTCAAGTTGAGTGTTAGAATCTTCCTTAGATAAAAATAAATATCTAAATAAAACGATTTCAAGGATCTGCCTACTCTTTCTGTAGCAGGCTGGGTGTTCTCAGTTTAAGTCTCTCCTGGCCTCCCCACTCTAGTTTTGTATAAGTCTTTAAAATTTTTAAAGTACATATGCTTTTGGCTTGTTTCAGTGATTCTCTGTTTAGGGCTATCCACCATGTGCCTTAGCTCATTAAACACTTCTTTTAAAATTTATACAGAAAATTTTACAGAATAACCACAGAATCATAGAGCTTAAGACATTAGTGCTCAAAGTAATTCGGGAATGTTGCCAGTCTTACAGCGTGGCAGGGGCAGGGCCTGGACAAGATCTTGGGCTTCACATGCCTGTCTCACCACCTGTAACAGACACTGTTGGTCCTCTTTTTCCATATCTCTGCAGCTGAGGGAGACAGTTCCCAGCACACAATGGCCTTCCAACTAGAGCATTGGGTCACTCTTCTCATGCTTTCTCTGGAATTATGGGGGCATGCTTAGCTGTACACCGATTAATGCCCTTAGGCACAACCCTTCACAAATGAGGAATGTATAAATATGGTGGATGAAGACTCCTACCTCCGTGTCTTCTGGTGATATAATTCTGAGACATGCCCCATGTGGTTTCTCAAAGCATCGTTGTAGGACTGACTCCCAGTTTCCCACAGCACCCTTGATTGACTTTGATTTTATCCCATTACCCTGCCTTACCCTCCCCCCTTTATTTTGAACTGAGCTTTATGGAATCACCTCCAAAATAATCTACCAGCAGCAACATCCTTGTTTCAGGCTCTATTTCTGGGCTGAACCAATCTAAAAGACTATCCTTGCCTAAACATAGTCTATCACCTATGAGTCTGAGTCCGATTTTCAGTTGGAGTCTCAACTAATGCAAGTTCCTGGATGTAAACTCAGCTACTTTGTGTTTCATATCCTATGGCCTTCCCAATGGAATAGCTGGTCTCTGTCTCAGGCCTTTCTCTCTCATTAGGGCATTTCTCTGCATTGACTGCAGGGCGGGGGCGGAGGGGACTACAACAGCACATCCCACCGTGGGTGGCACAGTTCTAGGATCATATGAATGACTTACAGCCTCATCAGAGGGAAATCCAGTTGACAAGGACTTGCAAAGCTGTATTCAATAGAGACAGATAAAAGGCTCATGGAGACAGACTTTTTTCAAGTCAAGAAAGTTCTCTTTCTTGGCAATAGAAACATAAGAAGTTTTAGGCTGAAGGTGCGTAATGTTATTTTATTTTGTTGTTGATTTGCTTGTGTTTTGGCTTGGTTCCAATGATTAGAACAATACCTGGCACTCAGAAGGGTAGACTGACACTGTATACCTCAGGCAGAATATTGGTGCCATTCACATGAAGACTTCCTGGTGAATAAATGAGGTTTTGGTCAATATGACTGCCGAAGTTCTAAACCCAGTGGTCCTTGTGAGGTTAACTCTCCACTACTGTTCACCCCACGAGCACACGAATGGTACCTTTCACAGTGTTTATTCTCTTGGTTCCACCCGTGTAATTTTTTTGGCAGAGCATACAGGTGTTTTCAGTTTAGGAAGGGGCCCCTGATGTGTGAAAACTTGAGCCTCGTGGGCCCCTCCCTTTCATTATCAGGGGTCCTATCTACGTCTTCCTCATGCCTTCACAAAATAAGCATTCATTCTCATACTCCTCCCCAACAGGAGGCATAATGACTTCACAAATAGCTACTAATGCAGTATGATAGAGTATAAACCTTTAGCTGTACAACCTGGAAATCAGGTCCATGGACTAACTACTCTTCCAAAGTGGACGAAAAAGATGCATTAGTCTTCTATTGCTGTGTAACAAATTACCACAAACTTTGTGACTCAGAACAACATTTATTATCTCACAGTTTCTGTAAGTCAGAAGTCCAGGCTTGGCTTAGCTGGATTTTCTGCTGAGCATCTCACATCGCTGAAATCAAGGTGTCATCTAGGGCTGGGATCTCATCTTACAGTTAGGGCTCTTTTCCTAACGTATTTAGGTTGTTGGTAGAATTAGTTTCTTGTGGTTATAGGACTGAGGTCCCAGGATTTTGCTTTTTTTAAAGTGGGGGTTGCTGTTAGTTCCCAGAGGTTGCCCACTGTTCTCTGCTGTGTGGCCCTGCCCATAACACAGCTGTTTGCTTCTTTGAAGTCAGCAGTGAATGTCTCTGCTGCTTCAAATCTCTGACACCTCATTCTGACTTTTAGACATAGATTTAAAAGACTCATATGATTGGGTCAGACTCACCCAGATAATCTCCATTTCACTAAGTCAAAGTCAGTGGATTGTGCTTTTTTTTTTNTTTTTTTTTTTAGATTTTATTTCTTTATTCGACAGAGAGAGAGACAGTCAGCGAGAGAGGGAACACAAGCAGGGGGAGTGGGAGAGGAAGAAGCAGGCTCCCAGCGGAGGAGCCTGATGTGGGGCTCGATCCCAGAACGCCGGGATCACGCCCTGAGCTGAAGGCAGAGGCTTAACCGCTGTGCCACCCAGGCGCCCCTGATTGTGCTTTTAATTACATATTCAAAATCCCTTCTGTCATGTAAGGTGACATAATCACTGGAGTGAAATCCCATCATATTCACATATCCTGCGCACACTCAAGGGGAGGGAAATATACAGGGCATGCATAACAGGAGCAGGAATTTTAAGGGACATCTTAGAATTTGCCTACTACAGGAAAGTAGCTTTTTTTTTTTAAGACCTTATTTTTTTTTTAAAGCAGTTTTAGGTTTACAAATCGAAAGGGTGTCATCGAACTTTACATCAAAAACCAGGGATGTACTGTATGGTGACTAACATAATATAATAAAAAATATTATAATTAAAAAAAACAAATTGAAAGGGTGGTACAGATTCCTCATTATGCCCTACCCCTCCACATGCACAGCCTCCTCCGGTATCAACAGCATTCATCAGAATGGTACATTTTTTTATGAAGAATGAACCTACATTGACACATTATAATCATCCGAAGTCCACAGTTTGTATGAGGGTTCATTCTTAGTATTACACATTCTATGGGTTTGGACAGGTGTAATGATGTATACCTATCATTATAATGTCTTAGAGAGTATTTAAAAACCCTCTGTGTTCAGCCTATTCATCTGTCCTCCGCTTGCACCCCGCCTTGTTTTTTATTGTTTCCACAGTTTTGTTGTAAAGGACTGTGGAGACGGGATATCCTTGCTTGTATCTAACCTTAGTGGGAATCTTCAAGTTTCTCACCGTTAAGTATCTTGTTAAAGGTTTTTTGTAGATTTTTTTTTAATCACGTTGAGGTAGTTCCCCTTTTTTCCTAGTTTACTGAGAGTTTGTTGTTTGTTTTTTATCATGAATGGGTGTTGGATTTGCCAAATGCTTTTTCTGCATTTATTGATATAATGATGTGATTTTTCTTTTGCTGTGATGGATTACATTAATTGATCACTGAATGTTGAACCAGCCCTGCACACCTAGAATAAAACCTCTTTGATTATGGTATAAAATTCTTTCTGTGCTTTTGGACTTTGCTAATGTTTTATTAAGGAGGTTTGCATCTATGTTCATGAGAGATATTGGTATGTAGTCTTCTTTCCTTGTAATGTCTTTGCCTAGTTTTGGTATTAGGTTAAAGCTGGCCTTATATAATGCATTAGGTATTATTCCCTTTGCTTCTGTCCTCTGAAATAGGCTTCCTTAAATGTTTGATAGAATTCACCAGTGAACCCAGCAAGGTCTGATGCTTCCTATTTCAGAAGAAATTATTGATTCAATGTCTTTACTATCTATGGATCTATTCAAATTGTTCGTTTCTCCTGTTGTGAATTTTAGCAGATTGAGTATTTCAAGGAATTGATACATTTAATTTATGTTTCAGATTTGTGGGCATACAGTTATTTATTGTATTTCTTTTTATCTCTTAATGTCCAAAGGAACTGTAATAATGTGCCCGCTCTCATTTCTGATATTAATAATTTGTGTCCTTTCTCTTTTTCTCATAGTTGTCCTGGCTATTGGTGTAGTAATTTTATTGATCATTTCAAAGACCAGCTTTTGGCTTCATCAATTTTCTCTGTTGATTTCCTTCTTTCAATTTCATTGATTTCTGCTCTAATTATTCTTATTTCTTTTCTTCTGCTTACTTTGGATTTAATTAATTTTTACCTAGTTTTCTATGTGGAAAGTATTAATTTTAAATCTTGTTTCTTTTCTAATATATGCATTTAGTGCTCTAAATTTCCCTCTAAGCACTGCTTTTACAGCATACCACAAATTTTGATTATTTATTTATTTATTTTTAAAGATTTTATTTATCTATTTGAGAGAGAGTGCAGGAGCAGGGTGGGGGGGCAGGAGGGGCAGAGGGAGAGAGACAAGCAGAATTCCCATTGAGCAGGGAGCCAGATGTAGGGCTCGATCCCAGGACCCCGAGATCATGACCTGAGCCAAAGTCAGACACTTAATTGACTGAACCACCCAGGCGCCCCAGCTAATTTATGTTTTCATTTTCATTCGGTTCAAGATATTTTAAAATTTCTCTTGAGACTTCTTCTTTGACCCATGTTTTATTTAGAAGTGTGTTGTTTAATATCTGTGTATTTTGAGATTTTCCACCTGTCTTTCTATTACTGATATTTAGTTTAATTTGATTGTAGTCTGAGAACAGACTTTGTATAATTTTTACTCTTTTAAATCTATTAAGGTGTCTTTTATGGCCCAGAATGTGATATATCATGGTGAATGTTTCATATGAGCTTGAGAAAAATATGAATTCTGCTGTTGTTAGATAAAGTAGACTGTAGATGTCAGTTATATCCCATTGATTGATAATGTTGTTGAATTCAACTATGTCCTTACTTATTTTCTACCTGCTGGGTCTATTTCTGAGAAACAGTTGTTGAAGTCTCTAACTCTGATAGTGGGTCCTTGCAGTTCATCAGTTTTTGTTTTGTATAGTTTGGTATCTGGCATATATGTTAATAATCGTTAGGTCTTTTGAAAAATTGACCCCTTTATCATTATGTAATGCCCTTCTTTATCCCTGATAATTTTCCCTTCCTTGACATCTGACCTGTCTGAAATTAATATAGCTACTCCTGCTTTCTTTTGATTAGTGTTAGCATGGCATATATTTCTCTATCCATTTACTCTTAATCTATATGTATCTTTATATTTAAAATGGATTACCTATAAACAACATATAGTTGAGTCAAATTTTTTGATCCACTATGACAATCTCTGTCCTTTAATTTGTGCATTTAGACCATTGACATTCAAGGTGATATTGATATAGTTGGATTAAGAGCTATCGTATTTGTTACTCTTTTCTATTTCTTGCCCTTGTTCTTTGTTCCCATTTTTGTCTTCCACTTTTTTTTTTGCCTTTTAATTGAGCGTTTTATATGAATCCATTTTCTCTCCTTCCTTAGCATATTGGTTATACTTTTTTTTTTTTGACTGTTTTTAGTGGTTGGCCTAAAGTATGCAATATAGACTTACACAGCTAATCCAAGTCCACTTTCAAGTAACACTATACCACTTCATGGATAGTGTGAGTATCTTATAATAATAAAAGAATCCTCACTCCTTCCTTTTCTTTGTGTCATTGCTGATATTCATTTAATTTTTATATGAGCATATATACATGAGCATTTATATATATATCTATATCTGTATCTATCTATATATATTTACTACTATTATTTTGATCAAACTATCTAACTGACCTATCTAACATAGATCAATTAAGAATAAGAAATATGAAGGTTTTTATTTTATTTTCACATTTTCCTTCTTCAGCACTCTTCCTTTTTTAATGTAAATCTGGGTTTCTGACCGATATTATTTTCCCTTTCTTCAAAGAACCTCTTTTAACATTGTTTGTAAAGCAGGTCTACTGGCAACAAATTCTCTCAAATTTTGTTTGTCTGAGAAAGTCTTCATCCCTCATTTTTAAAGGATAATTTCACAGGGTACAGAATTCTAGTTTGCTGGTTTTTCCTCTCAATATTTTAAATATTTCACTCCACTCTCTTCTTGCTTATTTGGTTTCAGAGGAGAACTTGATGTAATTCTTATTTTTGTTCCTCTATAGGTAAGAGAATTTTCCCCCCTCTGACTTCTTTCAGAATTTTTTTCTTTATCTTTGATTTTCTGTAATTTGAAAATGATAAGTCTAGGTGTAGTTTTTTTTTGACATTTATTCTACTTGGTGTTCTCTGAGCTTCCTAGGTCTGTGGTTTGGAATTGGACATTAATTTGGAGAAATTATCAGTAAATATTCTTTCAAATATTTTTCTCTCTCTCTTCCTCCCTTTCTCCCTTCCTTCCTTCCTTTCTCCTTTTCTTTCTTTCTTTCTTTCTTTCTTTCTTTCTTTCTTTCTTTCTTTCTTTCTTTCCTTCCTCCCTCCCTCCCTTTCTTTCTTTCCTTCCTTTCTCTCCTTCCTTCCTTCCTCCCTCCTTCCTCCCTTCCTCCTTCCCTCCTTCTTTCCCTTTCTCCCTTCCTTCCTTCCTTTCCTCCCCGCTTCCTCTGTCTGTCTTCCTCCTTTCTTTCTTTCTTTCTTTCTTTCTTTCTTTCTTTCTTTCTTTCTTTTCTTTTCTTTTCTTTTTTTTTTCTCCTGGTAATCCCATTATGTATATGCTAGGTATACCTTTTGTACTTGTCCTGCTGTCTTTGGATATTCTGTTCTGGCTATTTATTTATTTATTTATTTACTTGAGAGAGTGCATTCGAGTGGGAGGGGCAGAGGGAGAGAGAATCTCAAGCCGACTCCACACTGTGCATGGAACTTGATGCAGGGCTCCATCCCATAACCCTGGGATCATGACCTGAGCTGAAACCAGAAGTTGGAGGCTCAACTGACTGCACCACACAGGTGCCCCTCTGCTCTAGTAGTCTTTGTACTCTTTTTGGTTCTTGAGGATTCTGTTGATATATCCTTTACTTCAGAGATTCTTTCCTCCATTCTGTCCAATTTAATAAAAAGTCCATCAAAGGCATTCTTCATTTCTGTTATGGTATTTTTTACCCCTAGCATTTCTTTTTAGTATTTTTTCTTTGGATTTCCTTCTATACTTACAATACACATCTGTTTTTGTATGCTGGCTGTCTCCTTTATCTAAAGATTTTAGCATGTTAATCATAGCTTTTACATTCCCAGCCTGATAATTTCAACATCCCTAACATGTCTGGTTCTCATGCTTGTTCTGTCTCATCAAGCTGTGCTTTTTGCCTTTTGACATGCCTTATAGTTTTTCTTGATTGCTGGGCATGATGTGCTGGATAAAAGGAATTGCTGAAAGTAGGCCTTTAGTAATGTGGTGCTAAGGTGCAGGGGAGAGGAAGCATTCTCTACTCCCATGTTTAGATCTCCATCTTTTAGTGAGTCTATATCTCTGGACTGTGAACTTCACAAATGTTTCTTGGGGTTGCTGTTGCTTGTTGTTGTTATTTCTCTTCCCTTTGGTAGAACAGTATGGCTAGAGTTGGTTGAATTTGAGTATTACCTTTCTCCTAAATGGAAGGCTAGAACAAGCTAGTATTGGTTATTTCCCTTTCCCAAATCAGTTAGGCTCTAAGAACAGAGTTAGTTTAGCTCTGGTCACTTGTTTCCCTGAGGTTAGACCTTGTTAAGAAGAACAGAATGCTCTGGCATATTTCAAAATGATTTCTCTCCCCCTTCCCCATGTAGAAAGCCTGAAGGGATTTTTCTCTGATATCTGCTGTAGGAATCTGGTTGAGCTCTTGGAAATAAATCTTACAATATTGTGACTGGATCCTTTGGAGTTTTTAACTCTCAGGGTTATTCACCATGAGCTTCCAGCAATTTCTTAATTACAGGTCAGGTTTTTCCTACCCTGGCACTGGTTCCCACGGTCATTCCACTGACGAATCTTTGCTCCAGGAAGCCATGATTCCCTGTATTCACCTGTCTGTCTCTTCAATCTTGGGGTCGCTAGTTTGCTCTGTGTTCTCCCTTTTCTTAATGATCAAGAGGAGTTGTTGGTTTTTTGGTCTATTCAGCTCCTTATTTGTTAGCATAGAGGGGTGATTTCCAAGCTCCTTACATTTGGAACCAAAAACCCAAAGTCCTTTTATTCCTCCTCAAAGCATTATTTTCTTATTAATGTTAAGAAACTTTTTTTTTCAACGTGAGTTGAACTTCTCTACTCTGCTCTATGTGGTGTGTGTAACCACTCAGCAGGGAGACATAGGTGTCAGAAGCTTAGAACAATGAGGTCAGTACAGTTCACTTGCTCCAAGACTGAGATTCTATGCTGCTGTGACCCCCTGAAGGCTCGGGAGACTTTCGTCTTAACAGTACTGCTCAGATGTTCAGCATGAGTTAATGAGAAGAAAGGCACTGAGAACAAGAAGGCGGTTTTGATTTCTTCCATCTATACAGGGATTTGCCAACTTGGATCTTTCTCCAAGGTTATAAAATAAATTCTAGGTGATCATTTTCCATGTTAAAGGTTCAATTCTATTTGTTCTGGGAATCTACCTCATTCATGGCGTCTCTCTCTTATTTTGCCTGAATATTTGTAGAGGAGTTACAGCATCGGGAAGTCCTGAGCGCTTGGCTGTCAGAGTCACAAGAAGCTCTAGAAAGCTTATCTGGAGTCACTTGATGAAGGTAGTGTTGAGAGAATTACAAGAGGGTAGTTGGACCGGGAAATTGCTTAACCCTCTGACATTATCTTTACGCCTTTCAAAAGAGCTAGCGAACTCACCTAGCATTTGTTCAGCTGATCTGTCCTGTCCAAAAATCACCATCTTCTCCACTTAGAGACAAAAGGCATCTCCCTTTATAGCTTTTTCTGACAATTTCCTGTCAGACATTTGCAAAGTTACTCAGACACGCAGACAGGAGCCTTTGACAGAACAAGGGTGACATTTCAAAGAAAGAACGATGATAGGTTGCCTAACAGCACACTCCAGAAATAAGCGCCTTAGAAAGGTACGGTGGAAATTTCCGAGCATCAGCCTGGTATTTCACCGTGTAGCGCTATCCATTGAGTCCTTTCATGTAGCTCAACATGAGTTAAATTATGTAGAGGTTGCAAATGCCAAATCACAGAAAGGTGAATTTAAAATTCCTATTTTATAGCTCCGATTTAGTATGGACACTTCCCATCAAGAAGGACATTTGTTTCACTTGAGTCCTTGGCACAAATATTGCTCTTTTATGAACAAATTGCAGCTGGAAAAATGATATTCCCCACAGGTAGAAGGAAGGTATTGCTTTTACATTCTCAATAACTAAATGAATATGTATTTTTGATAGCTGCTTTAGAAATGCCTTCCTTGCAGAGTGTTAGAAACTATAGTTACCACTATTTGGAAGTAGGCCTTAAGTACTGAGAAATAGCTTGCCCTTTCCATAATACAGAATTGAGCAGGAAAGTAAGATGCTGTTAGTGGCTAGATTGCCAGTTTCAGAGGTATGCAATAGCATGATCGAATTCAATGGGGGCAGAGACAACTCTTTGGGCTGTTTTCTTCACACTGGAATAGAGTATAATTCTCATAGATGGGCTCCCATATGATGTTGGCATATCCGTTCTGAAGGGTCTCAGTCGCAGGAGCATTGTAATACCTACTTCCTGCCTGACTTGAGTGCACACACACAGAGGACAGATCTTACCTTGTTCATTTCCTCTCAATAAAGGGTTGGAAGTTTTGGGCTTAATCCCGGGTTGAATCAAATACATAATCTTTAGAACCTTTTCAACTTCCCTGGGACTCAATTCTTTAACCAACAAAATGGAAAAAAGTGAATTAATCCGCATGTGCCATCATGTAACTCTTTTACTACGGTACCTGCCCTTCCCAGAGATAAGGCTAAAGGTCTGGTAATTGCCCATAAGCCGTACAAGGTCAGGCCCCATGTTGTTCTTACTACACGTATCTCCACCTACACTCCCCCTTACTTCTTCTGTTCCAAACACATATGCCTTCGTGCTGTTTCAAATATGCCTCACACATTCTCCCTACCAAGATTTTGTTCTCACTATTCTTTGCAGGCTCACGTCCCAACCATTCATTCTCCAAGGGCCCCTGCCCTTCACCCTCCTTAAATTCACAGCTCTCTCTTTCCCTAGCGCTGTCCCTTTGCATTCCTTGCTTACACATCTGACATACTATATACTGTACATTTTGCTTATTTACCTATACAACGCACACAAATATGAAAAAAAACCCAAATATTTTTGTTTCATTATTCACTATTTGTATCTTAGGGCTAAGAATACTGCTTGACACAGAGCAGATGTTCCATTAATATTTTTAATGAATATATGGTAAACATTTTTATGGGTTTTAGAGATTTCATACTTAATTCTTACTCTACCAAGAAAAGATCATTTTAATCTCCATTTTATGGATGATGAAAATGAGGTTTAAAAGCATTCAGACATCTAGGGCCTAAGGCCCCACAGTTGGCATGTGATCAGCTAGGACCTACCCTTGAGCCCCTTTTGATTTCAGATCCATTTTCTTTTTGTTACACTATCCTGCCTCTTTCTACCTCAAGAGGCTGCTGTGAGAATTTAATTTAAAATTATTCAAAGTCTTTAGAAACTGCAATGTCCCATTTTCAAGAAAAGCATACTAAACATTATATTTGTGTCTATTTTATGATGAGAACACAGCCAGTGCTCTTTTTTAGAATCCAGTTTTTCCTCCGCATTGGTTTTTGACAAGCATAAGCGCAAATGTATCCCCCATGTCCACTGACTGATTTGGAGGAGCGAGCCCAAAGTGCTATGAATGAGAGAAAGGAGAAGACTATGGTGGATGGGAAGAGAAGATGAGGAGCCATATGATAATAAAAGTGCCGTCTTCCTTTTTTTCCTTCAAAAAGTATCAGTTACCATCCTCAGTAGCTGCCATCATCTTAGTTCATCAGCCTCTGGGTTTGTTGCTCATCTCTGCCTGAGTCTCAGTGAGGGTAAGCATACATCATGGTCCCCAACATTGCCTGTGGGAGGAGCCAAGTACCCCCCACCCCCAACCCCTTAGCCTCGCTAATTGAATTAGCTGCTTATGTCAGCTTGTGCCCTCTTCACAATTCCATTTCATGTCAGCACCAGCTGTAACTCTGGGGAAATGCCTGCTACTTCTTGGGTGGAAAATACAGCCAATCATTCTGTCTGTGGAATATTCACTATCTCTGGGATAAGAGTAATGGCCAGACACCATGCCAGTCACCTGGAGCTGCAAGGAAAGTAGCACACTTTACCTTCAGGAGCAGAATATATTTGGACAATGATTTACCTTCTCACGTGAGAAGTGTTGATTAATGGAGGACAACTAAGGTGGACAACACTCTTCCAGGTTCTTTCTGTGTATGTGCATTCTGCCTCTGTTTCAAGCCCATGCCAACCTTGGACAAAGAACTTGTCACCTCTTCTTTGAAACATCTGAGTAAGAAATGTTGACTTTATCAGGAATTTCACAAAGGAAGCAGATGAAGGATCTATATTAGATAGCATTCAGCAGACCATGTGAAGACCCACCATAGACAATACCGGTTTCCAGAGTCTCTTTGGCCCTACCATTCCTGGTGGGGTGGGAGTGGTGGTTCTCTCTCCTATAGACCCAAGTCCCAAGCCTGGCTGACTCAAGTCTAGATGCTCAGTAATGCTTACGGAAATTATTATTTTTTATTGTGGTAAATTAATGGGCAAATTATTATTTTCTATTGTGGTAGATACACATAACATATAACTTACTATCATAACCACTTTGAGTGTACCGTTCAGTGGTACTAAGCACATTCATACTGTTGTGCAGCCATCACCACCATCCATCTCCACAACTCTTTTCATTTTGCAAAACTGAACTCTGCACATACTAAGCAATAACTCCCAATAATGCCTCATACCCCCAACCCCTAGCAACCACTACTCTAATTTCTTTGTTCTTTTTTAATCTTCCGTTTTTCTCCACACCTCAGTCACGGCTAACCACTACTCTACTTTGTGTTGCTATGAATTCAGCTTTGCTTAATTCCACATATATAAGTGAGTTGCAATATTTGTCTTTCTGTGTCTGGTTTATTTCACTTTGCATAATGTCCTCCAGGTTCACCTATGTTGTCACAAATGTCAGGATTTTATTCATCTATCAGTGGATACTTAAGTTGTTTACATATATTGGCTATTGTGAATAATGTTACAATAAACATGGGAGTGAAGATATCTCTTCGAGGTAGTGATTTCCTTTCCTCAGGGTGTTTATCCAGAAGCAGGATTGTTGATCATATGGTAGTTCTATTTTTAATTTTTTGAGAACCTAAATACTGTTTTCTATAATGGTTGATACAGTTTACAGATTGAGTAAGTAAATGAATGATTGAAAACGTGATTAAAATATGAAAGTAATGGTTTAAGCAAATCAATTTTTCTAGATTTCTTTAACTATGACTCATCAAAAAGACATCAAAAAGCTACAAGTAAAGCATTTTTAAATGATTGAAGGAATCCTATACTGAATCATTGAATATTGAAAAACTAAGAATACTTTTGTAAAAAATCAATAAATAATTAACAGAGTTGGGGCACCTTAATCAGCTTTTGTAAATGTGGATTTTCTTGTATTGGGGTTTATTCAAAGTTAAATTAATATGCATATGATTCATGGTCTCACATTTCTCTCTTTTTATATTTTTTATTTTTTTATTTTGGAAGTTCAGATTTATAAAGCAAGACCATATTTCCCTGCGAACATCCAGGAAGTGAAAGCTGCCAATATCTAACTGAAATATTCAGGGGGAAAAGAGCCAAAATGTCACATGGATGAGAAATAACTTTCAATGTCCTATCAAAGGAACTCTCCAAGTTATGTATTGATCCCAACACAAGGAAAATATGCCTAGAAATTTAATTTGATATTTACAATCAATAGTCCTCAGATGTCACTGGAGAAGAGGGTAGAAAAAAGATGACTTTAAAATTATAGTCATGGATTTATAATTACAATAATGAATAGAAGTAAATTTATTGAATTAGCATTTCCAGAGTCTAGAGAAAAATCTGGAGAGGCAGGATCTTGGTTTTTCACTTCAGTAGCTCATCTATGCCTTCCTTCCATCCCATCATTTGGGTCTTCATGCTTCACTTTTTGAGGGGTGCCTACAAACTGCTGCACACTAAGCTAGTGCAAAGATTGGACCATTAAAGAACTTTCTGTAAGCATGAAACTTTGCCTCTATTCACTATCTTATCATTGTCCAAAAGGTCTAGAGAAAATGCACTTTGTGTTTTGGTGAAGGAATGCTTTGGTGGAAAAATAAAAAGGCATTGCATGCGGTAGGTGCTTAAGGACCTATATTGAATCAGCCAGGAGTCATTGGCATTACTAGTGTCTACGTAAAAAAGCAACCCACATAGTCACAGGATACACAAACTGGAAATAACAAATAGAATTATGTTCTTAAAATAGAAAGACTATGATTACAGAGTTAATATTGGAATCATAAATACTTTGGGGCTTCTTCCTCAACTTGGTGAGCTCTTCCTTTTCTCCCTGGCACATTTCTCTTCTATTTCTACCCCATTCTCTTGATGACTTATCTGGTCGCAGAGCGCTATGTGCCATCCCTTTGCTATGTGCAAAGTTAATCTGTGGCCATGAACTCTGTCTTTAACTGTAACTATTTCTTTCCTTCTGGCTAGCCAGTGCACGTATTTCGATGTTTAATAAGCACCTCAAACTTGACGTGCCTCAAATCAAAGTTTGTGATTTCCCCTTCTCCAAAGATGCTCCTTTCTCCGTCTTTATCTCCACGAATGGGAACTTCATCCTTACAACAGAACCATCTTTTGACTTCTCTATTTTATCACAACTCATATGCAATCTATAGTGAATCTTTGTCATCAAAATATGTACATTCAAATCTAGCCAATTCTTACCATTTCTTCCATAGTCGCCTGCCTCAAACCATCATCTTTCACTTGGATTATTGCAATGGCTATCTGACTGGTCTCCCTGCTTCTGCCCTTCTTATGAGCTGACCCTCAGCTGTAGTCTGTTCTTAACACAGTTAAGCGGTGTACCCCATCTCACTCAGAATAAAAATCAGCTTTGTACAGTGGCTCCCCTGTGACTTCACTCATCTCACCTGCTTCAACTCTCCTCCCTTTCATTCCATTTCGGCCACCCTTATCTTCTCAATGTTTCTTGAACATGCCAAGCATAGTCTCATCTTGAGACGTTTGATTGTGCTGTTTCCTCTGCCAGGGATGCTCTCCCTATAGATAATCATTTGGCTTAGTTGTTCAGTTCCTTCAGCTTTTGCTCACATGTCACTTAATCACTATTGCCTAGCCTGACAGCCCTACATGAAATGGCAGTTGCCCTCTCCCCACCCAGCCCTGCTGCCTCTGCATTCCCATCCTCATTCTTCGCTGTTTCTCTGTAGTTTGATTACCATCTGGTCTATTCCTCTTTGGCCTATTTACTACTAATATCTTCCCACTGGAAATAAGTCCCACGAGGAAGGAAACATTTTTGCTGTCTGTTTTTGTAGCTGTGTTCTCAGTGTGTCAGACAATGCTTCAACAAACATTTGGGTGAGTTAAATGGATTATAGTTATCATTCATTCCAAAGCAAAGCTGTATTTGGCATTTGGAGGAGTCCGGATCTCTGGATGACTCAGCAATGTCTTACACATGATTTTGATACTACAGGACAGTAATGCTGGGGGTTCCACCTTTGGGTTTGCATTCACCAATATGGTATGAAAGAATTAAACATTTTTTGTAGTTGTTCTAGGATATGCTATTAAAGAATTATTGAGTGAGATAACATGTGTTTGTATTGGATATTTGGCTCCTTAAATTCTCAGAGGTCTCTTTTAGCCAAAGTGGTTCAAGTTTGGTAAAACAACACTAGATCGTAGATATTCTAGGAAGTATATCCTCATCTAAAAAATGTTTTTCAGGTTTCAACAGCTGCACCTCTCTTGCTCGGCCCCACCCTGAACCCAGCTCTCGACTCGAACACGGCTCCAGCATGGAGGAGGTGGACCGAATCCTCATCCATTCCCTGCGCCACGTCGGCACAGCAGTTCCTCCAGGTGTACAGACCCTGCAAGCCTTCACCCCTGAGTTGGTTGTAAAAGCTGTGGTCTGCTGTCTGCGTGTGATCAACCCTGCCGTGGGCTCTGGCCTCAGCCCCCTGCTGCCTCTGGCCATGTCTGAGCGCCTCCACCTGGCCGTGAGCCTGGCTCAGGCCTGCACGGACCTGGGCTATCCCTTGGAGCTTGGCTATCAGAGCTTCCTCTACCCCGGTGAGCCTGATCTCCGGGACCTGCTTCTCTTCTTGGCTGAGCATCTGCCCTCTGATACCTCTGACGATGCAGATCGGCCTGCGGGTGACTCATCTCTCCTTCTCCGGGCCATCGGGGGCCAAATGCGGGACCAGTTGGCCCTTCCCTGGGTCCCACCCCTCCTTCGTACTCCTCAGCTACAGCACCTCCAGGGCTCAGTCTCCCAGAAGCCTTTCCACACCATCAGGCTGGTCATGCCTGAGTTGAGTTCCAGAGGGGAGCCCCGGGAGTTCCAGGCAAGTCCTCTGCTGCTACCAGCCCCCACCCAGGTGCCCCAACCTGCTGGGAGGGTGGCCTCACTCCTCGAATGCCATGCCATCCAGCTCTGCCAGCACACAGGCCGGGACCGCCCTGGGGATGAGGACTGTGTCCAGCAGGCACCCCGCCATCCCACCCAGGAGGATACACGGGCTCGGTGGCAGTGGCTGCAGAGGCACCTGGCCGAGCATCTACGCCAGACCTGGGGCCGACCAGCGGCTCCCTCACAAGCCGGAGACCTGAGAGAGCTGCTGCAGGCCTGGGGTGCTGGGACCAGGACTGGTGCTTCTAAGGGCTCCCGCTTCACACACTCAGAGAAGTTCACCTTCCATCTGGAGCCTGAGGTCCAGGCAGCCCAGGGGTCTGATGTGCCGGTCACCTCCCAGCGGCCTGAACAGGACACGAAGGCAGCTCAAGAACAGGAGCTGGAGTCTCTTTGGGAGCAGCTGGAGGGAGTGAACCGCAACATTGAAGAGGTTGAAGCCAACATGAAGACCCTGGAAATCAGCCTCATCCAGGTGGAGGCCGAGCGTGGGCAGACCGAGCTCAGCACAGCAGAGAATAAGCAGGCCCTGCGCTTGAAGAGCTGGGCAGTGGAGCTGCTGCCTGGCGGGGCTGCCAACCTCTCCAAACTGCAGCTCATGGTAGAGAGTAGTGCCCAGCGGGTCTTCCACTTGGCGGGTCAGTGGGAAAAACACCGGGTCCCTCTCCTGGCTGAGTACCGCCTCCTCCGAAAGCTCCGGGATTGCAGAGAGCTGGAATCTTCTCGACGGCTGGCAGAGATCCAGGAGCTGCACCAGAGTGTTCGAGCAGCTGCCGAAGAGGCCCGAAGGAAGGAGGAGGTCTATAAGCAGCTGGGGTCAGAGCTGGAAACCCTGCCTACAGGTGTGTCCTGGCAGGGCTATACCCATCGCATCCTGGAGGTTGTGGACAACATCCGGAAGCAGAAGGAAGGGATCACTAAGATCTTGTCAGACACAAAGGAGCTTCAGAAGGAAATCAGCTGTCTGTCTTCGAAGCTGGACCGGACCTTTGCAGTGACCGATGAGCTCATTTTCAAGGATGCCAAGAAGGATGATGCCGTTCGGAAGGCATACAAGTATCTAGCTGCCTTTCATGAGAACTGCAGCCAGCTCCTCCAGACCATCGAGGACACAGGCACAATCATGTGGGAAGTTGGAGACCTTGAGCAGCAGATCGAGACAGAGATGGGGAAGAAGACCCTCAGCAACCTGGAGAAGATCCGCGAGGACTACCGAGCCCTTTGCCAGGAGAATGCTGACCTCCTGGAGCAGGTCCTGGAGGCCTGAGGAGCCCCCAGTACTGCTCTGCTCCTGGCCTTGGGCAGGGAGTTGGGATGTTGGGGTTGGTGGCCAAGTGCTTGCCCTAGCCATTCCCTCTGTTAGCTGTGCCGCTCCTCCTACAGCCTTGGCCCCAGACCCCTGCCCACCTGACCCAAACCCTTATCTGGGCTGATCATTCAAAACGTTGGAATTTGGCTGCAATTTATTGGAGAGGGCACTGGGGTTAGGACCTTGGATCCCAAATAAAAGAAGGGCTCAGTCTGTAGTCAAAAAAGTGTTTTTCAGGGGCACCTGGGTGGCTCAGTCTGTTAAGCATCCAACTCTTGATCTCAGCTCAGGTCTTGATCTCAGGGTTGTGAGTTCAAGCCCCAGGTTGTGCTCCACACTGGACATGGGGCCCACTTAAAAAAAAAAATTGTTTTTCAGGCAGGTCTGCTGACATTGTTGGGAAAATACCAGTAATAACTAGTAGCTATGGTTGGTATCTGCTTCCAGGAAAGCAGTAAGAGTAACAATCTGTGATGTCCTCTTGAGCTCAGCACTATCCCCAGCACCATGCCAACACTGTTACTGACAGGTAGGTTTAGATGAGGCGACATCTGTCCCTTCTGGTCATGTGCCACTTTGGTTCTGCTCCATCCAAGCTGCTAAAGGGATCGTGGACAATATTGCATCAGGTCTTCTCCAATGATGAATGAAAACACATAGAGACACATATATGAGGGACACACCTGTCCACACGTATGGAATGAATTTTGCGACAGATTTCAGCTCTTCAATCCTACTAAGAATAAGTCATTTCAACATAGAAATATATTTTAGTTCCAGACCAAAGGAGTATTTTTTGGCAAGGAAAGTATAGAATGGGAGTCAGATTATTTTGAAAGAACATTGCATTAGAATCATTGAATCTTGTCCCTTACTTGGATGGCTTTATAGTTGGATTTCTTTTCCTGTGTTTGTGTCAGTCAAAATCCCTCATTAGTTTCTGTTCCAGCTATAATGGACCGGGAAGAGCTAAACATGTTCTGAACCCTCCTTACTGACATCGCTGAAATTTTTTGCCTACTTCTAAATACAATTCAAATCCTGCCTTTTTCATAAAGCTTTCTCTATTACCCCTAAATTAACATTAATCTTTTGCTCCTTTGGACATACACACAGACATATACTTTCATATCTATAAACTCATATCTGAATTTGCAAGACCGTGGACATTAGGCGCTATGCATTCTTTCAACTTCCCACTCTAGGTAAGTCAATTCCCAAGTGGGGGGCTTTAAACAATGTCTATCAGTCTCTGCTTTAATCCCTTCTATCACAGTGGTGCTACCCTGCTCTTTTCATGTGGATTTGGCTCTCCACTGATAACAGCTTGGACCAGGCAAAATTTTCCTTCTCCAGTATTTGAGCTGCATGTAGCAGGGCTTTTGTTTGGGATGATTTGTTAAAAGAAAAAAAAAAAATCCTGGCCTAACAATTAGACAGTGATGGCCCACAAAAGGATTTTTTTCATTGAAAATTGAGGGAGAATATGTACTATAATTACCAGGATCTCCAGGGAAGAACTCGATGGTGGAGATGGTGTTTCAAGCGATTAAAGGATTTTTTTAAAAATCATCTTTTCTTTTTCAGGATTTGGAACAGCTTAACTGCCATAAACAGGTTTTCTGGAGACATTTCTTGAGAAATGGCTATTGGGGCTTAAATCCCAAATGCTATCTTTCTAGATGGATGCCCTTATTCTGTGTTACCATTGACCTAGGACACATGTTCTTCTAACATACACTGTACTTTGTTGTAATTATTGTTCAATGTGTATCTTCAGTGCCTGGAAATTAGGCCTCTGGAGAGGCCTAGTAATCAAGCTTATCTTGTCAATCACTCAATTCCCAGGGCCAGCAATTACTTGCAGAATGGATAAATGGCTGTGTGTGGTAACAGTGTGAAGTGGGTTGGCCAGTACTTTGGGAATTGGTGTGGGGTTTTTTGTTTTTGTTTTTGTTTTTTTAATGGCTGCTCACCAAGATACATGCCCCAGAGTAAAATTTTATCAGAATTAGTCTCCCATCTTCTCTACAAGGTGGACGTTTAGATTTAAAATAGTAAAATTTAAAAACTTGTTTTATGACATCCATGGAGGTATTACATTGGACAAAATAGTTTATCTGAAATGCTATCCAGAACTAAAATTATAGAGAATGGAGCCTTGGAAATAGGATGCAGTGAGCATTGTACAAGGGGGAAAGGACGTAAACGATTAGACGTTAATTACTTTCTTATTAACACGCTCCTAAAAACTAAATAGGGGATACAAAAAATATATGTATAATGCTGATGTAAGTCATGTGCTTGGAAAACTCAACAGTGCAACACAATAATGTAGTAAATTATTGATTCATAGATTGAATTGCTTGGAATAACAGCAAATAGGTAGATGCTGGTGAAGAAAACACATGGAATTATCGCTTGCTGTGGTGTGAATTGATTAAACAAATATTGATTGAATACTCATTAGGATAGCCATAGTAACAAATGACTTACATCCATTAATTGATTTGATCTTCTCAGACATCTGATTAAGTATTTTTCTTTTCCACTTCACAAATGAAGAAATTAAAGGTCAATTATTTGAGTACTTTTTGAGAGATTATATAGCCAATAATTGACATAGCTGGAGTTTCAATTCAGTTATAATTTTTCCAAAAATCCAAGTGGTTTTAATCATATCATGATGGAAATAGAAGAAAGAAGAGTGAAAACTTGTACAAAGACCAAGAGGAAGGGCATGTCTGAGGAATAGAAAGATAATTCAGTGTAGCAAATAATAATGGGAGAGGGTGGCAATGGTTATTGAGGGAGGCAAAGGAAGTTTGGAGATATATCTGAAAGTCTCTATGTGAGATGCATTGGTTTAAAGCAGGGAAGGGGTGCCCTTTGAATAGTTTTGTAGATAACTCTGGCTGCAATGTGGTTATCAGAAGACCAGTGAGGAAGTGAGAGATGCTGAAGGGATGGGCAGTGCTGGATAAGCCCATCAAAGTCACCTCATCCAGATGAACGCAGAGGGAATATACCAGTGACTTAATGGATTCCTCCAGAAAAATCATGGATCTTGATAAACTCTGTGTGATTTTAAGGTCTTTCTCAATTTAAAGATTATGACTTTGAGGAAGAGAGGATATTAAGGGGAATTGAATAACTTTGGATACAAATCAGTTTGAAAAGTAAGTGTTTTTCAAACCATAATTAATATACTAATGGACATGTTCTTAGGAAGGAAAAGAATGCCTTAAGAATCACCCGACTTGAGGGGTGCCTGGTGGCTTAGTCCATTAAGCGGCCGGCTCTTGGCTTTCAGCTCAGGTCATGATCTCAGGGTCCTGGATCCAGCCCCACAATGGGCTCCCTGCTCAGTGGGGAGCCTGCTTCTGGATTCTCTCTCCCTCTACCCCTCCCCCTGCTCATGTGCTCTCTCTCTCTCTCAAATAAATAATCTTTTAAAAAAGAGAAAGAAAGAATCGCTTGATCTGAGGTGTCTGGGTGGCTCAGTCAGTTACGCTCCAGCTCTTGGTTTCATGATTTCAGGGTCTTGAGATCAGGCCCTGCACTGGGCTCTGTGCTGAGCATGGAGCCTGCTTGAGATTCTCTCTCTCCCTCTACCACTCCCTTCTGCTCCCTTGTTATCATTCTCTCTCTCTAAAAAAAAAAAAAATCACTGATCAATATAAGAACAAAATTTTTTTGTTATACAGAGTATACACGACAGATTAAAATTTTCCTTCCTCCTTTCCTACTCCCATCACAGAGGTAAACAAGATTGATGACTTGTTTTTCATCTTCTAGTTCCTTTTCTATGCAATTCTATCCATATATATGTGTGTGTGTGTGTATGAAATATACTTTTAAAGATTGCAAAGCATCCCATAGGAAATATATATTAAAACTCAGTTAACCTTTTCTTTTTTTGATGGATAATTAGGTTATTTCCATTGTCTTGCTGTTACAAATAATGCTGCAATCAATATCATTGTGCCCTCATCTTTGTATTCATGTATTGATAAACGCATACACAGACATTTTCTAATGAATTCCCACATGTGTATTTCTTGGATAAAAAGGTATGTGTACTTTAAATTTTGACAGATATGGGCCAGTTACCTTCCAAATCGACTTCAACTATTCATGTACCTAGCCAATATATGAAAGTGCCTCTATCTTCCTTTTTTTCCAATTTACTTCTTTGTTGTCTTTTAAAATGTAAGCATGACAAAACACAGCAAATAAGTTAGGAATTAAAACATTGTGGATAGCAAACAGCACTGACTGTGTGCTGTATCCCTAGTCCAGCGTCCTGCCTTCTCTGGTAGAGGTGACCAAATTTAAATTTTGTGTTATTTCCTTGCCTTTCAATTTCCTGGCCCGTTTAACCTAATAGAGGGTGCTGCGTAATAGAGGATGCTGTCTACTTTTGAATATAAGAAAACAGTGTTATACTACCTAGCCTTCTAAAGAACTTTTTTTTAATTCAATTTTGTTTTTAAAGTTTATCCATGCAAATGGTTAAAGCATTTTCACTGCTGTGTAACATTCCATTGTCTGAGTATAGCAGAATTTATCTATCTTTTGTGGACTACTGAGTTGTTTCTGGTTTTCTGCTATTTGGATAGTATTTTTATTGGCATTCACAACATGTCTAATGGTCCATGACCTCTTGGTTGTAGATATCAGAAAGGAATTACTATATTCAGTGCATGCAAATGTGCATTGTTACAAGATAATGATGCTTTCCCTGAAAATTATTGGCTGATTTACCTTCCTGCCAGGCAAGATTTTAGGAGGGTTTTTGCCCCTTTTGTCCTCTCTTTAAGAAACATTGTTACCCCAGACGTGGTTCAGTCCTTCATCTCCATATATCTCTTGATTCAAACGTCTCCTTGCTAAGGCTTCTCTGACCGTCCACTCTTGCGCCTTGCACATAGAAGACAATAAATATTAGTTGAAAGAATGATTGAATAATTGAATAAAAACATTCAGACATAATCCAAGGAAAAATACCGTATATGGAAAAATACCATGTTTTTATATGAGTATATAATGTACTGGATTCAATGAACCTTGAGACAAAAAAATTAGGAAACATTGAGTGCATGAAAAAAATGTGTATATGTATATGTGCATGCATGTGTGTATATAATTGTATGAATATTTTTACATTCACATAAATTTATATAAATTAAAATTAAAAAATCAAGATAAAGGAACTACATAATTTAAAAATATATATCAGAAAACTATCAGGTTGTAGTTGTACTTGATGATTATAACTATCTGGACATACACTTGACATAATCTTTGTTTTTATTCATTAAACAAAGATTTACTGAACACTTGCTATGTGAAATACTTACACAGAGATATTGTCCTGAAGGAGAATTATGAAGCACATGGTTTATTTTTATTTCTATTTTTTTTTTGGCCAAAAATTACACCTTTTAAGATAGAAAAGATAGCCACAAGGATAAGTATGGAATACATTTTGATTTAGAACTGCATTTGATAAATGTTGAAGCTAAAAGAACATGGAAAAAATTAGTCATGTGATCTTAAATTCTATAGTACTGGGACATCTGGGTAGCTCAGTTGGTTAAGCACCTGTCTTTGGCTCAGGTCATGGTCCCGGGGTCCTGGGATGGAGTCCCATGTCAGACTCCTTGCTCAGTAGGGAGCCTTCTTCTCCCTCTGCCTGCCTCTCCCCCTGCTTGTGCTCTCTCTCTCGCTCTGACAAATAAATAAATCTTTAAAAACAGAAAAAGGTTCATCAAAAACTAATGATGTACTATATGTTAGCTAACTGGATGTAATAAAAAAATAATTTTAAAATTTTTTAAAAGATTCTATAATACTAATGATAGGGAAACACAAAATTATTAATGCTAGTGTTTATAAAGACACATTTTGAGAGCAAATATGGGAGTATGATAAAATACTTTGTAAGAGGCAAGATACAAATATTGACAAGTTTTGCTTAGGGTAAAATAACAAAAGAATATATTTTAAGGAAAAGTCTGACACCGTAAAATACAATCTCCAAAAGAAAATTATCTATTCAGTTGAAAGCAGGTAGCTATATTAAACTCGACCTGTGATGTGTGCCCCAGAAAGATAGGGATGTCTTAGAAAGCCTCCCACCGTTGTTGTGTTTCAGGGAAAGCTTATTGAAAAGAACTACCCTTTCCCCTATGACTTAGTAAGACTAACAGATTCTCCCCTTTTTTACCCATGCTAAAGCCGGAAAGACTCTCCAAATTCCTTTTTTTTTTTTTTTTTTGCCTCGGAGATGATTAGCTGAACTGTTTGTCACCAGTGATCGAAGTCAGTAAAATACCATAACTTGACCAAGTTTTAGCGCCCCCTCTTTCCCTCAGAGCCTGAACTTGGATTTACCCTCAGCCTAATCCAGCATCGCCCTGTGGCTCCTCCTTCCTGGCCCCTTCCAAATAGCTGCTGACCTGAAGACAAGGCATTTCCTGCTCAACTCTTCAGCCCACTCCCCCACACCTGATTCTTTGTGGCCTAGTTTACTAAAGAAATTCCTTTCTGCCCAACCCTTAAGATGCTTGTAGATCTTATGATCTGAGAGTTCTCTCCACTGCAGTTGTCCTCCCCTTATTGCAATGATCTTTTCAAATAAAGACTCTCCTTACTTAAGTTGGGACTTATTTTTTATTTGACCCAAGAAAAAAATAAATGATGAAAAAAGAGGAGGATGGAACAAATTTCTGATATAAAAATAGAGTAATTGTTGGGGTGCATGGGTGGCTCCATCAGTCAAGCAACCAACTTTTGATTTTTGGCTCAGGCCATGATCTCAGGGTTGTAGGATTGAGCCCTGAATCAGGCTCCAGCCCTGTGTCAGGCTCCATGCTCAGCATGGAGTCTGCTGGAGATTTTCTCTCTCTCTCCCTCCACCTCTCCCTCTGGCCCTCGCCTTGCTCATGCAGGTGTTCGCTCGCTCTCTTTAAAAAAAATGAAATAAATCTTTTAAAAAAATAGAGTAATTGTAAATGAATTAGATCAATTAAAAAACAAAGACTCTGGGGTTTAATTAAACATAAAGGAATACAAAATCTGTTGACAAGACGCATACCTGAGAATGGCTAAAAAATGAAAGAATATGAAATGATATCTCAAATAAAGTTGAATAGAATGCTGGACTTACAGTGACAGGATCTGATTAAACAGCATGTAAAGCAAAAACAGCATAATGTTCAAAAAACATTATGTACTTATACAAAATATAATAAAACATCTGTATATACATATATGCATCTAACAATATAATCTCTGAGTGTACCAAGCATCAACCAACAGGAATGATGAAAGGAAGACATAGCAGTTACTGGGAATTTTAACACCTCTTTTAGAAAATAAGAAAGAGGAAGAAAAGAGAGATTTTGAACACTAAAAAATATTAATGATAATCTGCACTCAGTGAAGAGAAACAGAATTTTTTAAGCACACACAAACATTGACCCAAAAAAAAAAATTGGTCCTGTATTAGGACACAGTCTCAATAAATTTCAAAGAATTAATATAATATAAAAGTATTGTTCTTATAAAATCCAATGTGTTTAGAAACTAAATAATTACTAAATAACTTTTGTGTTAAAAAGGAAATAGTAAAGAAAATTAAGTATTGAGAATGAATGATAATAAATATGTTAAAAGGCAAATTTGTGAGACAGAGCGAAAGCAATGCTTAATGAGAAATATGGAGCCATAAATACATTTATCAAGAAAGAAGAAAGGTGAGGGTAAATGAACTAAGTACTCAGTTCAGAAAGTTAGGGAGAAACAATCAAACCAAAAGGGGCAAGAAGAAACAAGAAAATAATAGAGGGGGGGCACCTGGGTGGCTCAGTTGGTTAAACATCTGACTCTTGATTTTGGCTCAGGTCATGATCTCAGGGTTGTGAGATTGAGCCCCAAATCGGGCTCCGTGTTCAGTGCAAGTCTGCTTAAGACTCTCTCTTCCCCTCTCTCTGGCCCCCACCCTGCTCATGCTCTCTCCTCTATCTAAAAGAAAGAAAGAGAGAGAGAGAAAGAACGAAAGAAAAGAAAATAATAGAGATGAGAAGATTCAGTGAAATTTGGGCAATAAATGAATAATAAAGAAATTAACAAATGGAAAGCTGATTCTTCCAAAGTCTTATTAAAACACTTCTGTGAGGACTGACCCTTCCCCAAAAAAAAATCCAGAGAGAGAGAGAGACTATGCAAATAAACACATAAACACATTGGAGAATGGAAAGGTAAAAGTACTTACAGAATAAAAATTTATCTTTTATTTTTTTTATTTTTTAGAGATTTTTATTTATTTGAGAGAGAGAGAGCATGAGCAGGAGGAGGGGTTGGGAAGAGGGAGAAGCAGGCCCCCCACTGAGCAGGGAGACCCACACAGGGCTCAATCCCAGGACCCGGGATCATGACCTGAGCCAAAGGCAGATGCTTAACCAAATGAGCCACCCAGCCATCCCCAGAATAAAAATTTAAAAGGAGGACATAACTACACAGATTCTTTAATGTGTTATGAATTATCATAAGTAATGAATTTGAAATCCTGATGAAATGGATAAATCCCTTAAAAATATAGAAAATTCAAAAAGATAAAGGAACCAGAAAAATTATGTTGGGTTCATTCCCTAGAACAGCCTTTGTATTTTCCTAACATCTGGTTTACAACGGAGATTCTAATTCATTTGTTGAGTAGGATAATAAATGAGGGGGTGAATGAATGGCTTTCTAATCCTCCTGTGACACTGAATGACAGTCCAGCAGCCATGGCAGAGTTCTGTTTTGATGCTGAAATGCTTAGGACAGGAATTGAGATGGCTGAGATAGGAATGTTGGGAGTAGGATGGCAATAGCTCCAAGATTTAAGATCTTCTTAAAAATAGCTCTTTGAGAAGAGGAAAATGTTCACACAAACAAAATATTTTCCCTTTTCACGAACTGCCTTAATTTGGGGATAACCAAAGTGAGGTTTCCTTTTCGCCTTTTCATGCACTGCATCCTAAAGCCAATTTCCATGAAATTAGAAGAACAGAATTACTGAAAGCAAGGCGGCTTCGTTTGGGTAACACTGAAGAGCCTGAGGGAAATCTGAATAAATAAGAAACTGCAGATAAGGAGGCCTGTATTTTTTTCCTGTTGCTGAATGACAATTGGCTCTGGATGTGCGAGTGAGCTTGGAAACAGAGACACCGCTGTGGCCATATATTTCAGGAAATTGTTTAATAGGTTAAATATAATAAATTTCAGATCAAATTAAGGGAAAACAGTGGCATGATAATGGTGTTAATGGCATTTTCAACTGGTGCTGTTTCAAAGCGTTTAACTCAAGTTGGGAAATGGGGCATACCCACTGGGCACAGTCCCTGTGCTTGTGGCCGTTCCCGGGGTGCACAGCTGGCCCAGATCACTGAGAAGCTGCACACGTGCCAGTAAAGCACGATTCTGTAAGGAAAATATAGATTCTCCTCATCCCAGGTGTTTGCCTTCTAAAGTCTTTGCTTTCCTGTTAAACATACTTTCTGTTAACATACTACTAAGTATATTAAGTCACCAGGGAAGGTGAGACTTAATCATATCTGTGTTGGATTGACTCCTTGCTCCTACTGTTTCTTTTCTTTTCTTTTTTTTTTTTTATTGTAAACCACTTTTTTTTTATTATGTTCAGTTAGCCACTGTATAGTACATCATTAGTTTTTGACGTAGTGTCCAATGATTCATTAATTACCTATAACACCCAGTGCTCATCACAACACATGCCCTTCTTAATACCCACACCCTTGTTACCCCCTCCCCTCTGAAACCCCCAGTCTGTTTCCCAGGGGTCCATAGTCTCTCACGGTTCGTCTCCCTCTCTGATTTCTCCTTCAGATTTCCCTCCCTTCCCCAATGTTCATAGCAGCAATGTCCACGGTAGCCTAACTACGGAAGGAGCCATGATGCGGTTCATATACACAATGGAATATTATTCAGCCATCAGAAAGGATGAATACCTACCATTTGCATCAACATGGATACAAAGTGACGTAAGTCAAGCAGAGAAGGACAATTATGATATGGCTCCCACTGTTTCAATGCTAACTTTGCCTTCCCATTTGTCCTTCTTTCCTTTCCTTCAACCAAAATGCTCTTCAAGCGGCTATTTTCTTAATGCCCCAGCTTCACAGAAGTCTTGGAATTCAATTCTGTTCTCTTTAGCATCTGCCCTTTTCCCCGACTTATCTCTATCTATTAGAAAAAAAAATCTTTTTGGATTTCCGTAATATTTATGGCTTAAGAGGAGAGATGTGTGAGGTTAAAGGCTCCAGATTGGAAAAGAAAGTATCTAACATTTCAAAGATGGTCTAATCCTTAATTCACAAAAGATAAATTGCTGCTTTATACTCTGTGCCTGGTCTCTCAGCCATGACTGACTTTGTTTTTTGTTTTTTGGGGTTTTTTTAGGAAAATTAGTGCACTCAGTCTGGGCCGCTTGCTTTACTGAATGTTCCTTCCTTTTGATCCTGTAAAATCCTGAATCCTTTATGCCCCACCTGAACTCTACTCAGGCAAATCCTTGATTCACTCTGCTTTAGTTTTCCTATCGGGGCCAATTTTTAGTGCATTCTACTCTATGATGGAAAGTACTTTTTTATTTTTTCCTTAGATTCGCCCTTTGCCTTCAGAGCCTCTAACGTTGCTGACATTAGGTAAAACATTTAAAAATCTGTAGATATGAAAAATATTTGAAACAAGCATAGTAGATAAATGGTTATGTATTTATAACCATTATATAAAGCTCAATATATAAAAACTTCACGATGAGAATGTCACTAAGACCAAAAAGAGAAAACATAATATACAATTGTACAAAATGCAAAAGAAATAATGCAGATATCTGAAATATTTATGACTTTCCAGTAATTACAGAAATGCAAATGAAAATATTGAGATTAACCTTTTTGCCTATAAATGAACAAAGAATAAAATAAATATTATTAATGTTGGAGGGTGTTATGAATGGTTGCTTTTATAGACTATTTGAATATAAATTACACAAACATCTTAGGAAGCTATTAAGTAATATTGGTAACATTAAAAATATTTATTCCTTTTAAGTAGTTTTTCCCCTCCTAAGAGTTCATACTAAAGAAATAATCAGAAATGTTCAAAAAGACTAATGCATAATTGTGTTTATTTATAAAGGAAAAAAAACCTTTTTTTAAAAAAATGAATGTTGATAAACAATAGAATGGTTAAATTAATTAATGTCACTCCATAGAAAATGGAATCTTATTCAACAATTGAAGATTTTGTTTACAAAGATCTTTAATTATGTGAGAAAGTTCTTATAATGCTGAGTGAAAAAGCTGGGTAGAATGACATTTAAAGTAAAATCTCAAATGTATCTGTTCTATGTCTCTGACTCCCATTTATCTTATATTTCTTCTAGGGAGCTTGTTCCCTCTGTCTCTGCTTAAATATGGAGAGTTGATTTGTCCCTCTATCAGAAGAACAATTTTACATTAGTCTTGCTTCCTAATTTCTCAAGTATAAACCCAAGGTCTTAGTGGCACAGGTTTTTAATACTAGGGCTTCAGTATCAGCCAGTCGTCATTCAGTCAGTCAACAAATGTTTATTGATCACAAGCAATGTGTGTCACATTCAAATATTATTTAGGTGCTAGTGACTCAGAAGTGAAGAAGGGAGAGAGAATCTGCTTTAAGGAATTTATGCAGGTATCTGCTATGTGTATGAAGGGTGGGAGACTACACAAATAAAAGAATATTGAAAACCAAGAAAACATTGGAAGAAGATAGGCTAGAATAATAGTAATAAGGTAGAGCATGGATGTAGGTGAGTGATTTTACCTAGGTTGGCTGGGAGAGGCCTCTGAGCAGGTGACGTTAGATTTGAAATCTGAGTGATGAGCAAAGGAAAGAACAAACGCAAACACCTTGGGATGGCAGGTTAGAGGAACAGAAAGAAGGTTAACTAACTAGTGAAGGAGTAGTGGAGACAGATGGGATTGGAGAACTGGACAAGGATAAACTCATGGACCATACTAAAAAGATTTCTCTCTTTTTTATATAATTGAAAGATATTGGAGGGTTAATACGAATGAAGAGATTGATCAAAGTTATTCTTAAGTTTATGCAAAGTTATTAAGATTATCCTGAGCATATTGTGGCAAATGGACTGTGTGAGGCAAAAAAGAGACAGGGAGATCTGCTAGGAGACTGTAGCAGTAATTCATGCTAGAGAGAAAAGTGTTTGAATTGAGACCATGTCATTGAAGATGGTGAAATAAAGTCATATTCTGACTATTTTGAAATCTACCATATGGAAGTTGGGATTCCCTGATGAATTAGATGTGAAAGATGATGAAAAGAAAGGAATCCAGACTTTTGGCCTGAGCAACTAGGTTGTTAACGCACTGTGTAGAGATGCAATTAGGGTAGATTGGGAATTTGGTAGAGTCTAATAACGAGGGAGAAATTGATGCAGGAGAGAAGAGGGTGATTCCAGAAATGAAGTCCTTTCTAGGACATTACAGGGATAGAAACCAGAGCTTCAGTGAAATCAATTGTCTAAAATATTAGTACATGTACTCCTTTCATCAAAATAGTTTCTGGTGGAAATGGTGCAGAGATGACATAACTCTCATCTAATTTAATCTATTTTCTCTATCAAGTCCGTGGTGAGGTGATCAGCTGAGAGTAGGAGGGATATGGAGAGGAAGGGGGAGATTTGGGAGAATAGTATGAAATAATCATCTGAGAGTGTAGAAAATGAATTTAACCAGGAAAGTGAGGCTATGTTAGTGATGTTGCAGAACTGTAGCCGGAAACTTAAAGTAAGTCCTGCTACCATGGTTCTGTCATTTTATTTTTACCTTGGTCAAAATTCAGGGGGCCACATGCAAATATGAAAGAAGCACATGTTTGGATTTAAATGACGCTGAAGCTCTATGAGGTAAGTAGGATGGAGAGAAATAGAACGTGTCGGGAGGAAGAGTTAGGGTGTTTACTTACTATGAATTCCCACTGGGCTAGGAAGAAAGGGAGGAAGATAAAGCATTGCAAAGTTAAAGTGGGGAAAGATCAACAGACAGAAGACCTCACCAAGAGCATAAAATTGTTGGCGTGGGAGGACTAGAGGAAGAGAGTTGAAGGATAGGACACAATTGACCTTTAAACCAAGATTTTAATGGAGTGTAGTCATTGATGATCGCTGCAGTAGTGGATATCTTATATAAGGGTAGGATAAAATTTAACACTAGGGGGGTCAAGAACCATGAGATCTACATATATTTTAAAGTCTCTGAGAATTAATACTGAAAGTATGGTTGATAGGGAGACAGTGAACAATATGCTGAAATTATAAATTACAGAAGGGGAGTGAGTAGGAGATTAGGCAATGAAAGTGAGAGCAATAATGGCAAAACCTGATGACACATACAATAATGGGGTTTGAAGGAGGAAGTAGGAATAGTTTGGTAGCATCTATGGAAAACAATGGGCAACTCCTTCCCAAATCCTAGGCTGTTTTTACAAGTTATGCCATTCTTGGGGTGAAGCAATCTATACCCGGGATGCTGCAGGTGAAATGATGTTGTTGGAGCACGTCAGTTTCAGTTAGAGCAAAAAGTGAGAGGGACAAATAGAGAATGTCTTTTGAGAATGTATGTGGGGTAGGGAGGCTTGCGGACGAACTCTGAATTCCAGAGGCGCAGTGGAAGGGCTTAGAAAAGCAAGGAAGAATAAAAGGGTAGGGGTAGTACAGGGAAGAATGACAGTGTGCAAATGTGGCATCAGATGAGAAGGTTTGATTTCCACCAGTGCCTAAGATAAACAGGAATGTGATGCTGATGCCATGGGTCCTAGATGCCAGAGCCCTCAGCCTTGACTGTCAGACTGTTCCATTTGAGGACATAGTAATTTCGGTATACACAGGTTTAAATTGAAGTAACTTTCATCAGGAAGTTCTTTTCCTACAATATCACTTGCTCTTCCACTGGCATGGTGTGAGGGAGTTAACGGGGCTGGCTGGGGCAACAGGACTGCCAAGGCAAGTCATCATGAAGGAAACAAGTGACAGAATAGGTTATCACGTTAGACTCTGAAAGCACCCAAATCGACAAGATTTAAAAAACAAACAAGAAGCAGGAATAGGAAAGCGAAAATGAGGTCCCTAATAACAGTGACTAGTATTTATTGGAAAGTTACTACAGACAAGTGTTTTATTAGTATGAATTCATTTACTCTTCAAACAACCTTCGAAGGCTGACACTTAACCACATTTTACAGATGAGAAAACACAGAACTACGGAAAGGTGAGCGTTGGTAATAGGCACCCAGCTAAGAAGTACCTGTCAGGAAAGGAACACAGAGTCTGGCTCTGAAGCCAGTGCCTGCACCAACGCCCTGCTGGGCTACGGAGGGTGTGTGTGCCCAGGCACCTATCGCCCAAGCCAGGGTCTGAGAAATCATCCCCAATTTCTAGTTTTCCCTTAACAAGTTGGTCACCAAGAGCAATTTGTTCCGTCCTTTAAATGCTCTTATTCTGCTCACTTTTGTTCCATGCCCACTGCTCCCTCCCTGCTCCCAGCCCCCTTTCACGAGGATTAGAGCAATTACTTCCTAAAAGGTCTCCCTGGTCTTGCCTTGGCCTCTCCAACCTAAGCTCCTTAGCGGAGCTGGAGAGATCTTTCAAAAGCACAACTTTATTGTATCACTTTCCAGCTTAAAGCCTTACTGTTGCTTTCCCTTGTCCTTGGGATAAACCAGCTCCACGGTGAAGTTTGAGAAGCAGCCATGGTTTCACCCCTGCTTACTTCTGCTTTATTTATTTTCTCCCTATCCTGTACACTGTGTACCTCACCCATACTGGACTTGTTTCAGTTCTTCAAAGATGTGTGTTCCCCCGCAATTTTGGCTTTTCACAAGATGTTTCCTCTGCCTCTGGTATGCTGTCCGCCCTTCTCTCCCTCCCCCACTTGTTAAAATGTTTTCCGTTTCCAGTAACTGAAAATCTAGCTAATGATGGCCACAATGACGAGCTATGTATAATATCCTAATAAGAATTCCTAATGTTTCCAGGATTCAAAGAACCAGGTTTTTCTACATTTTCATTCTGCTATTTTTAGAGCGTTGGCATTTACCATCGAGTTTATCACTTCAGGGTCCAAGATGGTGGATGTAGATTGTGTTGAACTTAGGATAAACCACCCAAGTCCATTTTGATGAAAGCACCTGTTGACTTAGCCTTTGGAAGTGCTGTTAGCAGAACAGCCTTTAGCTGTCAGCTCCTTTGGGGATTGCCCTGGCTGCAGAGAGCCACAGTTACAAATTACAGACCTTCCTGGGATAGTCTAAATACAATGTAGTATATTGCATATAGTGTAGGAAGACCTGGCTATCTTGTTCTAATGGAGAACAATTTTGAAGAGCCTTTTCAGTTTCAAAGTTTCTGGTTGCTAAGGCATTATATTCAACCTCTCACTCTATCCAATCCAGCTTCTGCCCCTTTTCTTTTATAGGTGTGATCCCAAGGGCATTTGCAAACGTCCTGCACACTAAATTCTGTCTGAGAATATATTTTGAAATGGCAATAATTGTTACCAGATGGTCAAGGATGGTAGCCAACAAGATGGCATTTTTGAGCTGGGTCACTTGTTGCCAGGTAGCAAGGTGGATCCCCCTGATGGTGGTCAGTGGGTCATAGATGGTCCCTGGAAAAACTGGAAATGCAAATGCCTGGACTTCAACCAGTGGTGAATTGGGTTGGTATATATGATAAGAAAACGCACTAGTGGTATAATTTATCAAGCCATTGAGAACTGTGAAATAATAACTATAACAATAGAACTGGGTGGTTAAATTGAGCTCTGGAAAAAGGTAATAAAAAGCAGAGGGCAATTAATAGCCAACTGAAAACTAAATGTGAAAGCTAGGGTTCCTTGTTGGTAATACACAAAAAATATCTTATCTCCTCCAACGGCAGGGCAGAGAAGGCTATGACCAGGCTCAGGGATCCAAAAGGGGCTCCAAAAGCTTAACTCTCAACAAAGCAGGTCTCCCTAAGACTTTTAAATTTATAGAACTCAATTTCCGAACTTTGTATCTCTTATATGGGTCAGCGGCTGAAATCTCTTGCTTATATTTTTCAGCTGCAAATCTGTCGCTTCCTTCTGGGCATCTTGTAATCTTCCCTGAATGTGTGCAGTTTAAGGGTCACCCTAGTTTTCGAGAAGATCTTATAAACAGAATTGGGCATCCTCTCTGTAGCTCATGGGAGTACATGAGAGATTTTGTTCCCCTTTGATTTCCAGCCAACCCTAGCCAAAAAGACCAGTGTGCTCTGTTTGATATCTAAGTGTCCAGCATCATGTGCTCTCAGGGGAAAATCTGCAACATCATGGGCCTCACCCAGTGAGATTTCCTTCTTTCCCGAGTGAAGCTTCTCAAGTTCCTTCCTGCCTTTGACTTCTCCTTGCTGACTTTAAATTGCTACTTTTTATATTTTATCCAGACCTTACAACTGCTCTCTGTGGGAGGGTTTGTTTCATACAAGCTACTCCAGAATTACTAAAAAGAGAACTTTCAACATTAGGTTTTTTTGAATAAGGAAAAAGTAGAGGACAGCTCCTACACCATCCACCCACCATCGAATAACACCACTTTGCCTTTCTAACTCCTTCTAAATTTTTATATTTTAGTTTAAACATCTCCATCTACAAATGATCTGTCTTCCTTAACCTTCTAGAGAAAGTTAGGCTTACCCATCTCTGAAATATGTTCCTGTAGCACCCAACATACCCACTATCATAACACTCATAACAGTTTATTGAAATGACACGTTTAATGTCTGTTTCTCTAAATAATCTATAAATTCTCCAAGGACACAATTATATGTCTCATGTTAATTGATGCATTACAAGACCTATCACATGGTAGACAAATGAGAAATATAAACGAATAAAAAAGTGAATAAATGCAGTTAGGAAAAGTCACATAATTGAGGATCTCAACATGAACATAAGAAGAGAAAAGGTTCTGAGAGCCATAACTCTTAATGATATTGCCTCCACCAACTGAACGCAGCTCAACGGCCAATTCTTGAACATCTGTTGCATCTTCTTACCCTCACAGGGTCCCGTGACAAAGTCCATCTGGGTTGAGAGCAAGGTTAAAAACATGCAGGGGCAGGGACAACTGATGTTGTGCCTGTGTTGGCTCTGAGAAATTTGGACCTTTTGTTTTGCAAGAGAGAAGCCAGACATGACTTAAGAAGAGAGAGTCCAAAGGCTTTCTGATCAACTATACTCCTGTCCTGGCTAACAAGACAACCCATTCAGCCTGATATAACCTTAAAACTCTGGATAGGTTATAGACTTTTCATGCTTCGAGTACTTCTGGCACATGCACTTGGTGTTTCAGTTTTCGTTCATCGAGTTGGGGGGGTAAATACATATGTTTTGCGTTATCTCTTAAAAGATTGAAAAATAAGTCTTGAGAAATCAGAAACACTTCCGTCAGCACCTATAATCTATTAAGGCAATTAATCAAACATATACTTTGTCAACTTCCTCTTGTTCTGTTCTGTTTTATGACTCTATTATTATTTCATCAACACAATAAAAAAGATTAATTTTCATTGCACAGAAAATATTTGGGAGACAGAAAAAAAGTGACTTAGCTGCCAGTCTCTAGTTTGTGGCTCAAATCAATCATTGGGGGACAGATTGAATTATTTTTAACTGTAATGTATTCATTAGGCCTTGTTGGAAATATTTTAATGCATTATAGGATTTTCTACAGTATCAGAACAGAGATCATCACTTGAAATGAACCTGTCCCATAACCCGGTTGCTCTTGCATAGTCTGTCTTCTCTAATAGGATGTGAGCATTTGCAGGAATTGATTAAAATAGCAGTTACATCGTTACACACAAGCTTGTAAGAGATTGAAAGGCATAAATAGAAACCTGGAAGTATTTTTTTTAATCGGGAATTAATTAACTAATATTGGAGGATGCAAGGATTCTCAGGAGGATACTTAGGCACGAAGGGGTTCATTTGTTTCAAGAACCAAAGGCTCCTCAGACAAGTGAGTTATTTTCCTCAATCCAGTGTCATTCAGGGTGAGCACCAGAGTAGTCATAAACACTCATGAAAGTGACCACTGCTCAGTAGATGACCATGTATTTATTGAGCATCTACTATGGCATGAACAATAAATTAGGTACTATGGGGCTAGAAAGGTTTCAAAATTCTGGTCCTATTAACAGTGTACTTTAATCTAGTTGGGTGGGTTCTTTTGAGAATAAACTGTAAGTTAATTGTTTAAGTCAGTATATGAAAACATCCAGCAGATTGGTATGGACGTATGTCATTACTCAAGGGCAGGAGCGGACAAGTTGGAATCCAATATGGGTTTGAAGGATCCTGCAAATCCAGGAGGCAGGTTAAATGTGTCATATGTGCCTAGGAGTTCAGAGGAAAGCCATCACAGTGTTAATGAGAATCTTGCAGAAATGTTTATAAATGGCTTCACACATTTTCTTTTCTCTGGTATGATTAAGTGTCAAACTTGAACATTCTACCAGGATGAACTTATGTGAAAATCTTAGTTTCAGGACATCTGATGCTTCCTTTAAATTGCCTCTCCAAAACGACTCTATTTTGTGCTGGAAAAAACCCTGAACCATCCATCAAGTCCCTGCGTGACCTTGGACCAATTGTTTTATCTTTCTGAGTCTCAGTTTTCTCATCTCAATAAGGAAGCACAGAGCTAGATAATCTTTATGATCCCTTGTTATTCATATACAGTTTCATGAAGAATTCTTTCATTTTTGATGGGGAGAAGGGTAGAAAACAGGGATCAGAAAACCCAGCTGAACTTCTTGCTCTGATTTGTTGATCCGTCTCTGCCTTCTCAGTCAGTGCCCTTGCCCCACTTTGCTTGGCACAGAAAATTCCCCCATGCTGCCAAGAGAGGGTGGGCAGGTGAAGGAAAGTGGCCTGTTCTGTTCTGGTTAGTTATTCAATTCTGAATTATTAATGCCATTCCTGTTCTTCTATCACCTTGAAGTCTTGGATGCCAAGGGGTATTAATAAAGGATAAGTTTCATGAGGTCAGTAGGAAAGATGCCAAAATATTGCCAATGGTTAGCCAAGCAGAAGGCTGGGGAAACAGGGATAGGAGAAATGAAGGAGTGACAGGAAACGCAAGTTTAATCTAATATCAGAATTCTGAAGTAGGTAAGGAAGGAGCGATATTATAATTGGGAAGTCTCCATGCAGAATTAAGCCTATGATAAATTAATATCTTTGAGGGGCAATCAATAACAACAAGGTTTGCATTGAGTTGAAAAGCTCATTAATAAATAGAAACGTGTGGGCTTGTTTGTTTTGTTTCCCTTAAAATTAACCCTCTGCAGAAAAGAGCAATTTCAAAGCCGTGGAAAACATGAATCATCTTTAATGAAGAACTACAAATATGCCTTTAGAAAGCCCAGAGCCTGCCTCTGGGATCAGAAATGTGAAATGGGCACTGACCCAGTGTAGAGAGTTCTTTGAAATTAAAGGCATGTAGCGTCTCCCCCGAGAATATTGTCCGTGGAAGGCTGACTACCACAGCTGAGTCAGCTATTTGATATGTGTTCTCACAAAACACATGTGGTCAGGGCAACAGAGACTGCCACTGTGTCTGCAAGGTGCCAAGTAAACAATTATTTAAAGGCCATCCTTAGAAAGCCAATTATTTTTTTTAAATTTTTAAATGAAACTGATTACCAACTAAGCTGGATTTCACTAAAGTGTGGTAGGTGTGACGCACACACAGCATAGCCTCTGCAGACACTTGGACTCTGGAGATGGGACATTCGTTCCCTCCAAAAGTTGTCAGTGATATCTATAGATAAAGAAAACCAAAATCTAACATTAATCACACATGAACTGTGTGTCAGACACTGTGTTAAGTGCTCTACATACAGTATTCTAATAAATCCTTACAACTTCATCATAGAGTTATAATTATCATCTGAATTTCAGAATAAGAAATCTAAGACTCAGAAACGCTAAGTGACCTTGCTCAAGGTCATACACTCACTAGGAGAGTGGACTCCATCTCTGCCTAACTACAGGACCTGGCCTCTTAAATACCATCACATATGCTGCACTGTGCATATTAATAACTATAATAGTTAACAATGAAGTCTCACATATATTGCTTCGGTTAACCCTGACGAGCATCTGAAATGTCTATTGTCATCCTCTCTAATTTCACAAAAGTTAGAACTGTGCCTTTGAAAGTGCAGAAGACAAAGTCACATTCTGGGCGAAGTGTGATAGGACAGGCTCACAGACCCATGTCCTTCCCAGCAAGCTACCGTATTTCAGAAGGCAGGTCATGGGCTTACATTCCTAGCAAGGAAGTGAGACACAGAGCACTGGTGAACTGGTGTTTGGCAATGTGATACTGGAGTATGAATAGACAAACAGACCAATGGGATAGAATGTCCAAAAATAGACATGGGTACGTGTGGAAATTTGGTATATGACAAACGTGGTGTCTCAAATCACTGGGGAAACAATCAATTTTTTAAGAGATAGTGCTGGGGCAACTGCAGCCACTGGGAAAAAAGATAAAACTGGACCCATAGCTCACACCACACAAAAGAATAAACTTTAAATGGATCGGTGATCTCAACGTGAAAAACAAGACTAGGCAATAGTAAAGGAAAACATGGATAAATTCCTCTTTAACCTTAGTGTAGGGAAAGAGTTTCTAAATAGGACTTAATTCAAAGATAAAAAAAAAATGAAAAGAAAAAAAGATTAAAAAAATGAAAACATTATAAATTTGATGTCATAATATGATTAAAAAGCATGGTTTAAAAAAAAAGTAGCACAAAGTGAAAAGACGACTGGGAAATCGGGAGAAAGCGTTTGCAACACACAAAGTGCATTGATATCCCAACAGTATGTAAAATCCTTAAAATTGAGAGAAAAGGGACCAAAGGTTCATATAAAAATGAGAAAATACATAAACAGGCTATTTGCAATAATGCTAAATAATGGCCCGTAAGTGTACAAATATATGTTGCACCTTACTTATAATTGTAGAAACACAAATCAAAACGACACCGAAATGCAGCTTGTCATCTATCAGATTGGCAAAACCTTTTCAAGCCTGACAACATATTCTGTTAGTGAGGCTTTCGGGAATAAGCCCTTTCATACACTGCTGTGGAAATGCAAAATAGAAGCCAGTGTTATCCTTCAGGGGAGGAATTTGGCCACATTTAACATGGTTATGTATTCATTTACCTTTTGACCCAGTAAACCCGCTTCTAAGGAATTTATCCTGAAGATACACCTTGAGCAACATAAAAATACATTCGTACAAGTTAATTCCATGTACTGTATGCCTGTATGCTAGTAATGAAAGTGTGAACATTGAAATTAAAAACATAGTGCCATTTGTAAACTCAAAAGGCAAATAAAGTAAGTGTGAATTTCACAAAATAAGTACAGAACTTGCATGCTGAAAAGTACCAAAATGTTGATGAAAGAAATAAAAGATCTAAATATGGAGAGATATCCTGTGTCCATGGATTGGAAGACTCAACATAGAAAAGATGTCAATTCTCCCCAGATTGATATACAAGTTTACGGTAATTCCTCTCAAAACACAGTAAGCTATTTAGTAGAGATAAACAGGATTATTCTCCAATTTACATGGAGAGTGAAAGAAATTAGAATAGAAAGAACTAATTTGAAAAAGAATAAAGAGGGAGGATTTATCTAAGTGTATCTAGCCACAGTAATCAGTACTACAGGGGCACCTGAGTGGCTCAGTCTTTAAGCCTCTGCCTTCAGCTCAGGGTGTGATCCTGGCATTCTGGGATCCAGCCCCACATCAGGCTCCTCCTCTGGGAGCCTGCCTCTTCCTTTCCCACTCCCCCTGCTTGTGTTCCCTCTCTTGCTGGCTGGCTCTCTGTCAAATAAATAAATAAATAAATAAATAAATAAATAAATAAATAAAATCAGGACTACAGATTTTGGTAAAAGGAGAGACGTGTACATACAATAATGGAATGAAGAATCCAGAACAAAAACAAAAACACCTAACTTGATTTTAACAAAGATGCAAAAACAATTCAACGAAGAAAAAATAGCTTTTTCAAACTGGTACTGAAGCAAGTGGGCATTTCTGCAACCCCACCCACCAAAAACAAGAATGAACCTCCTCTAAGTCTCACACCTGAGACAAAAATTTGCCCACTATGGACTTGAGTGAAAAATATAAAACTCTAAAACTTTTGGGAAAAAATACAAAATCTTCAAGATCTAAGGCTAAGCAAAGAAGTTTCAGATTTGACACAAAAAACATGATCCATAAACGAAAAAGTGGATAAATTGGGCTTCAACCAAATTAAAACCTTTTTCTCTGTAAAAAAGCCTGTGAAGAAGATGAAAATACAGATTACAGCCTAGGATAACATATTTGCACACGGTATAGCCAGCAACAGACTAGTATCTAAAATATGTAAAGAACGTTCAAAACAAAACAGAAAAACAAACAATCTTATTAGAACTTGGGCAAAAGACATGAACTGATGTTTCATCAAAGAGGATGTATTCATGGCAAATAAACATAAGAAAAGATACTAAACATTATTAGCCATGAACGAAATGCAAATTAAAACCAATCAGTTATCCCTACACACCTATCAGAATGGCTAAATTAGAAATAGTGACCGTGGGGCGCCTGGGTGGCTCAGTCGTTAAGCGTCTGCCTTTGGCTCAGGGCGTGATCCTGGAGTCCTGGGATGGAGTCCTGGGATCGAGCCCTGCATCAGGCTCCCTGCTCTGCTGGAGCCTGCTTCTTCCTCTCCCATTCCCCCTGCTTGTGTTGCCTCTCTCTAGCTGTCTTTCTCTCTCTGTCAAATAAATAAATAAAATCTTTAAAAAAAGAAAAAAGAAATAGTGACCATACCAAATGTTAGTAAATATGTGGAAAATTAGATCAATTATCCATGGCAGGTCAGAACATAAAACGGTACAGCCACTTTGGGAAACATTTTGGCAGTTTCTTAAAACAAAACTAAATATGCAACTACCACATCACCCAGCAATTATGTTTGCGGGCATTCATCCCAGAAAACTTACGGCCACATGAAAACCTGTACAGAAATGTTTATGGCAGCTTTATTCTTACTAGTCCCAAACTGAAGTAACCCAAATGTCCTTCAAGGATTGAATGGTTACACTGTGATACATCCGTACCATGAAGTACTACTCAGCAATAAAAAGAAACAAACTATTGACACACACAACACCCTGGGCAGTCTCCGGAGAACTACACTGAATGGAAGAAAGCCAGTCCCAAAAGGTTACGTAATGGACAATTCCATTTATAAAACATTCTCAAAATGGAAAGTTATAAAAATGGAGAACATAATAGTGACTGCCATAGATTAAGAAGAGGATGAGGGAGGAGGGAATGGTGTATGGCTGTAAAAGGACAGAAAGAGGGATCCTTGTGTTGATGGAAATGTTCTATTTCTTGCCCGTCAGTGTCAAAATCCTGGTGCGATATTACACTATGATTTTAGAAGCTGCTAACTTGGGAGGGAACTAGTAAAGGATATATGGAGATTATCTGTATTTTTTTTTTCAACTGCGTTTGAATCTACACTTATCTCAGTGGTATTTCTGCCCCCCAAATGCATAACCTGAATTTAACAAATAATCATACTACTATTTTACAAATAATCATACTACTTTGCAAAACATCGGAGTTTTGAAGACAAAAGAAGAATGAGGATTGTTCCAGATTAAGGTAGACTAAGGACGACAGTGTACAATGTGGGGTTCTGGATCTGATCCTGGATTGGGAAAAAAAGGACATTCCTGGGAAAAGTAGTGAAATTTTCAGGTTTGTAGATTAGATACAATTGCCTCAGTGTTACATTCCCCACTTGGGCAATCACACTGCAATGTGGGGGAATCTGGGTGAAGGTTGTACAGACATTTTAATATAATACAGTTTTTCCATTTTTTTTTGTAAGTCTGAAATTATTTTATTTTTTAAGATTTTTTATTTATTTATTTGCCAGAGAGAGAGAGCACAAGCAAGGAAAGCGGCAGGCAGAGGGAGAAGCAGGGTCCCTGTTGAGCAAGGAGGAGGATGCTGGATTCCATCCCAGGACCCTGGGATCATGACCTGAGCAGAAGGCAGACGCTTAACTGACTGAGCTCCCCAGATGTCCCATGTTGAAATTATTTAAAAAATAAGAGCAGAAATAACTTTAAACATCTTTAAATTATAAATTGCTGTTAGATAAATAGATGAGGAAAATAAAGACTTGTCATCTGTTTACTGCTGAGTGAAACTTAACCCCTAAAACCTTAAATGCTCCCTTCCAGCGTGGAGGGCAGGTGTCTCTCACTGGCACAGACAGGGGAAGTCATCACGGAGAGTCCAAATGGTACACTGCAGGATGCTCATTTCAAAATAGGGAGTGGCAGGTTTTTCTTTTCCATGACAAAGAATCATATGCTTCAGAAGGACCTGAGTTATGCAGGCTCAGAAAATAGATTTTTAAGGCCGAGAATGATTCTAATTTGTATCCTCTCAAACCTATATGAGTACCTTTCTCTTCTTTCAAAGGAGAACTTGCAGCCCTGAGTGGGTTGCTGTTGTGACTTGAGCCGGCAGTAGCTGTTTAATACATCTCGGCCTGACAATGGGAGAATCAGATCCCCTCAACCTGTTATCCCCATCCTTGGGTTTCATTTATTTTTCCGCTCTGCCTCCCTGTTCCGGGGTAATAGCGGGGAAGGCAGCGTGGTCTCCGGCAGCAGTCAAAGTGGCATAAATATTAGTGATAATTGTACGGTACAGTAATTGCAAATAGCGGTGATTAATTCCTACAATAATAGCTGTCCTAAGAACAATTGATTTCCCTTCTAGTCGAGCCCAAGTTTCCCATGAGAAAGCTTTACAATGGTTATTATTATTAGTTTAAGCTTTGGGGAGAGAAGGGAAGATGAAAGGACGGTGATGCCTCTGGATTTGTCAGCACGGATTCTCCATCCGTGCGCAGAGCGGGGGGGTCCACGGTACCGCCCGTAGCCTTACTGCCCTATGGCGCGAGTATGCACCCGACTCCGCAAGGGAGGGGGAACCGCAACTTCCTGAATGCGCCTCGCAGGATCCCAGCCGAGAATTTCCTTGCAACTCTGATGACATCGCTCAGGAAATGAAAAGGCAAATCCCTACCCTCTCTTACCTCAAGAGAAGTGATAACTCTCCAGCAAGTCTTATCCAACACTGTGATTTACTTTTGAAACCTTCCTGCTGTATTGAGCTAAGTATTATCATCTCCACTGAATGTACGCTAATGGAAATATGAGGCAGTAAATTGCTTCTTTCAGACCATTAAAGAAGTCAGCGATGATCCACGGCTCCCATTTTTAATGATCAAATTAAGAACCTATGCCCAAATTTCAGGACTACTTTCCCTCACTGCCCATTCTTCACCCTTCTTCCTCTTAGTGAAGCCCACATGTAAGTTAACACCAGATAAATCTATCATTATGTGTTCACTATTTCACTAAATCCAGTCATTCTATTAGTATAATAGTATAGAAATTTCTCTTAGTGATAAACATCACCATTTTATTTTGGTTACTCTCTAAACAGGGGAAGGACAATTCCTAAATTTATCAATGAGGGCCCAGTTTTCTTATCTGTTGTCCAAATGAATCACTTGATTTTTGAGTGATATACACTTGCATGCATAAATTGAATAGTAGCAATAAGGGTTTTAATGTTCACAATACATTTGACACTTACTGACCTTATATCTGCTTTCACCTACTTGTTGTTCCAAATAGTCATGTTTTCAGAAACCGATTAGCAATTTCCTATTTTTGTCAGATTTTACTAGACTCTAAAACTCATGAAAGCCAGTACTCATCCCTATATCGTTGGCACATTCTTACGTCTTTAATACCTACTGCAGTGTCTAATGTAGCATCAGCACATTGTAGGCGATAAAGAAATATTTGCTGAATTGACAGATGGATTATGCCCCTATTATATCAATTTATTTCATAAATATGGTACTGACTTCTTTGGTTGGGCACCATATTAATCCTTTCTGACCACATTCCCCCAGGAGGCAAGGGTTTTGACTGAATCATTTAGGTATTGCTACATAACAAATTACCCCGAAACTTAGCACTTTATAACAATAGGTATTTGTTATCTCATACAGTTTCTGAGGGTTAGGAATCTAGGAGGTCCAAGCTCATGGTTTCTTACTATGTTTCAGTTCACCCATTGACCAAAACTATAGTCATCTTAAAGTTCAGCTGGACCTGGGGAGTCTAATTCCAAGCTCGCTCATGTGGCTGTTGGTAGATCTCAGTTCTTTGCTTGTGGTTGACCTGAGACCTCAGCTCCTTGCCATGTGGCCTCTTGCTGTGGTTGTTTACAACACAGCTCACAACATGTCTTCCCCAAAGCAAGTAATCTGAGAGAGAGAGAGACAAGATGAGCAATTCTATACAAACTGGAAAGAGCAAAATCTTCTTAGCTGATCTTAGAATGGCAAACTATCATTTATTGGTTACAAAAACCAATCCTGATACAATCCACACAAGAATGTCAGGAAGCAGGCATCATCAGGCGTCCACTTGGAGATTGGCTAGTAGATTGACAATCCAACATTTTACGTACAGCCTTTCACTCCAAACATATGTATTATATTGTTAACTAATGAGTTAGTTTAGATGAGGAAGATGATTCCTTAAGTGAAAAAGACCAGAACCATCTAGGATTTGAGAACCTCTGTAGTGGGAATTATGTTAAATTCATCTGACAAGATTTCAACACTAATCCTAAATGTAAAAACATTGAGGGTAAATTTGGGAGTGGGAGGCCAGGATGGAAAAACAAGAGAATCAACTGAAGGGGGAGGGGGTAAATGTGTTTGCATGCCTCTTGCATAGACAGCAAAGGGTACTTCTTAATCTCCCCAATTTTAACCTCTTTGAGTAGGGAAATCCCGTATTTCTGCCAAAAGTTGAAAGGCCCACCTTAGTGGTGTGAAACAGGTAGTGAGGATGGTTGACGGGTTAGTAGAATGACAGTATAATTTATTGTCCAAACCAAGACACTATTTAGAGCAAAAAGGAGTGCTATTAATAACTATGCCTAGGCAACAGGCATAAATTGAGATGGTCCAGGACAGTCTTGGACACATGTTCACCCTGTAAATTAGATCCATATATTTTGGGCCATTTTTACCGTGAGGAGCCTGGAATAATGATTCTGGTAAACAGTCCCTTGAAACTTACCTTTTGTGCTTTGCACATAAATATCTCACCCAGAAAAAAAAAAAAAAGAAAAAAGAATAGAGAAAAAAGCAGAGAGCACAGTGTACTATTTCTTGACAAAGGACAGCCTCTTGGGGAAGGATTGATTTGTAAGGATGTTGTCTAAGAATTCATGTCCCTCTCAAGGAAATTACCAGTCATTAGGGATTTGAGCAAATCTTTTACTGCAGTTTTCCTCGTATCAGTTGCAAAGAGAGAGTCTGTTTAATTTTGCAAAATTTCTTTTCATATGCATCTAATTAAAGTATCTGTTGAGTCCATCATGTTGTGTTCAAGTTAATTGAATAGAAAAAAAATTTTAATGGTCCTCTATTAGATTTTCCTGGTTAGTGTCACAGGCATCTATTGATTTTTTTTCAATTAGAGATTTTTGTTAATGGATTTGCACAAATTAAAATCTGTCTAATAACTAGTGTTCCTCTGGCGGTTCTCAGGACACTTGCTGGGATTTTGGCAAGCCCCCTTGATGGAATTTTGGGGAGTCTGCCTTTTCAATGACAGAATCTAAAGAACGCTAAAATAAGATTAGAATTCCTGCTGATAGCCTTCATTACTCCATGGATTTTTTTCCTTCTCTTAAAAATAAGATTTTTAGAGAGATTCTAAGGGAGACAAGTGTATAGATAGTAACATTCGCACCCAAACACAGACTATGAAGCCTAATACACTAGAGCCCAGTGGAATTGCTGGAACTCTAGGTAGAAAGTTGTGCACCTGATTTTTGGGTTTGCCTATAATGAAAGCAGAATCACTGAAGGACCAGCTCAGATTTTTAGCATGGCTATAAACGTAAGAAACAAGTGTATCCAAGGTGATTAAATTATAATGCACTCCTCAAATACCTCTCCTTTTGCATCCTCAAAATACAAATAAAAGAAGCCACAACAGTTGTCAGGAGGCTTTGGTTAATCTTACAAACGACATTTACTCATTTGTTGTTGTTGTTGTTGTTGTTGTCGTTTTCTAGGAGTAATGTTTAGCCCTAGACTCAATACACCATAGTCCTGTTCTTGATGGTTTAAGAGGATTTAAGGTCAGAAAGGGGTTGCACAATATTCTTACTGTAACTTGTTTCCTCCTAGCAAATCACTTAAAATTCATTCTAGACTTGAGTCTGCTGTAAGACAAAGAGAAGCCTGAGGGAAGCTCAAGGGTAAAATAAAGTGTCTTCCAGGTCAGCCTCTGGACTGGGAGAAAGATAAAGATGAGGTAACAGCAAAGGAAAAAGAAAGCCTTCACCTTCCCAGACCGGTAGGCTTTGCAGTTGTTCAGAGCACACCCGTCCCCTTTTAAAAGCGGAAGAAGAAAGATCCCCTAATTAAATTTCATCTGCACAAAATCAGATTACGGGAAAACTATCATTGGTCGCTCTTAACCAACGGTCCAGTTGGCCTAGCAGTTGCCACATACTCAAGTCTATGCAGACTCAACCCAATCTCACTGCCACACGAGAAGAAACTGTTAATTCATTTCCTTTTATTCCCATGAAACCATTCCCAAGGAATAAAATCAGGAAGTCCCCAAAGACAATAGCAAAGCCCACTTGGCTACACGTGTTGCCTGAAGATCCTTCCCTTTATACTTTTCAGGTTCTGCAGCCCCATGTGTTCACCCAAATCATGCCCATGCTGGACCTCCATGAAAACTCCCTGCACACCACCACTAAAATTCATCTCCTCTCTCCTGGATCCGAATACTGCGGTGCCTACAATATACAGGATACACTTGAGTGCTTAATTATATGCTGTTCTTCTTTATCTTTTAGCAATTTCGTATAAATCATAGGGAGGTAATATTTTGAAAATATATTTATGCAATTTTCTCTTATACTTCCAGATATTAATTTCCCCACCAACTCCCCGTCCTTCCAACACACCCCACATTCCTTCTTTCTTCCCAGAAACATACATTAGGAGTGTTTCAAGAGAAATTGATGTAACGGTCAACATTTTTGTACTGCCTACTATGTGCCAGTCACTATTTTATGCACTTTCACGTGAAAACTCATATAATCTGCACAACACCGTGATGTAGCTAAGATTATCATTCATTTTACTAGTGAGGAAACTGAGGCTCAGAGACACTACAGAACTTATCGAAGGTCACAAATCTAGTAAGTGATGGAGCAGAAACCCAAGTTCAGCAGTTTTTTTTAATAAAGATTTTATTTATTTATTTGACAGAGAGAGACAGCCAGTGAGAGAGGGAACACAAGCAGGGGTAGTGGGAGAGGAAGAAGCAGGCTCATAGCGGAGGAGCCTGACGTGGGGCTCGATCCCAGAACGCCGGGATCACGCCCTGAGCCAAAGGCAGACGCTCAATGACTGCGCCACCCAAGCGCCCCGCAAATTCAGCAGTGTTGCTTTAGAGGGTGTGCTCTTAACCATCCCACCAAACAAAGAGAAAGAGTTTAAGTCAAACTTCTGATACCCAAATTGGATTTTCTAGCAAGCTGATGGCCTGACGTTCCGTTTATGTTAATAGATGAACTCCTAGGTGGCAGACCACGAACCAAGTTGAGAGCAAAGGTGGCCTGAAAAGGTCTGGTTCAGGAAAAGAGACAGTGTTGGGCTAAGACTCGAAGACAGAGGCACCTGCTGGCTCTGTGGGCCAGATAAAACCATTCACCGCTCCCTGGGACCAGACCAGAAGACAGAGCCACCGGGCCACTCCACCTGGGCATCCAGGGATGGACGATCTCGAGTAGATGAAAGGACTCCTCTTCTTCTCCCAAACTTCCATAAAAATGCACCAAGTTCCCTCTCACATCAAGACACCATTTCGCAGTAGTGAGGTGGGAGTAAGATCTAAAAGAATGAGCAATTGCTTGAAGAAATGGAATCATCCAAAACCACTCTTATACCAGCTCTGTTTGGGAGGAGAACTTTGCATAGAACAATCGCTCTGGAGGGGAAAGGTTTCAATCAAAAACAATTGTAGTATTATTCTCTGGCAAGGTTCAGTTGCCCCCTCTACCCAGTGGGGTAGGATTTGTCACAAAACTCAGATGAATTAGAAAAAAAATTAAGATCGTTTTCATTGTACATCTAAATTGTTCTTTGAGCAAATTTGAAACCTCACTATTTGGCTCTGTGATTTGATATTTTCTCCTCTCCACGCTAAGCCCCTTAAGATTAGGGAGTGGTGTATCCTTCTTTTGTATTTCCTGCTGGCTCAGCTCACAAGTGGGCGAAGCAGGTGCCCAGGAATATTTGTTGACACACTGCCCCAAGTCCTAGTGAAGGGAATGAATCTCCCTAGTACCTTTTCCCAGCCAATTAAAAGAAAGAAAATCGCACACTTCTGTGGTTCTGTTTGGAACAATTTTCTTTTCTCGCATCTAACTGTCTTGGTAAGTGTTGGTTTGGGAATCAAATCTGGCCTTGCCACAGCCTCCTCTGACTGTGTTATAACCCAGGGAGCAGCTCCAAAACCAGACAGGCCAATTAGTGGCGCATCTAATTTTTGTAATTTCCAAAACCCTCCATCACAATGAGGCTATTATGGGAAAATTAACCTCCAGCAGTTGAAGTCACTCAGTGTGGAGTTTAGCCAGGGGCACGAAACAAAGCTGACTTCCGTAGAAAAAAAAGCATGGGGCTTTTCTTTTCAGAGGACTGTGTGAAAAGTCAGCCAAAATGTGGAAACCTTGTTATTCCACTGACTTTTACGTTCTTTTGGCAACCAGACGGCTGAGGGCCGACTTCAGGGAGGGAGACAATAGAGTGGAATCAGTTTGGAAGGATTAGTTTTCACCCAATAGCCTTGGGTGAACAAGCATGAGAACACGAACTAGAATAGAGAGTCGGAGAAAGGAAGAAAGCAAACCGCTTCTAAGACAATGTCTGGCACACAGAGGACAAGGATGGACTGCTTTAACGAATGAATGAAGATTTGAAGTGGATATGTGTCAGGTAACAATAATTAGGTATATTCTCGAAGAGTGGAGGATGAACAGATTTTTTCAAAAAATCAAATCTGAGGTAAATTCTGTTAGTGAAATATCCCAGGACCTGTTATCGTTGTGTTTTAATAAGGAAAAAATGTAGTTTCTGAGAAACCTAGTTTTGCAAATTGGCAACTTCCTTTTTTTTCCTTCTCTCTCTTCTCTCTCTCTCTCTCTTTTTAAAAACACAAACCATTTTTGGTGACCTGACCTGGTGTCTTCTCAGGAAGTAAAACGGAAAAAGGTGCTTCACACACTTCACCCATCAAACCAATGCCCTAAACCCCCGACAACTCGTCCCATGAGACGTGCACGCATCAAGCATTTACCTCCCTTGCTCTGTCCCGAAATGAGTGGAGTTCTGAGAAGCTGCCTTTTCTACAAATGTAATCTGAAGTTCTGGGGTGTATTTCCTCAACAAGCAAACTTGGTTAGAAATCCCCTTTAGGGGGGCGCCTGGGTGGCGCAGTCGTTAAGCGTCTGCCTTCGGCTCAGGGCGTGATCCCGGCGTTCTGGGATCGAGCCCCACGTCAGGCTCCTCCGCTATGAGCCTGCTTCTTCCTCTCCCACTCCTCCTGCTTGTGTTCCCTCTCTCGCTGGCTGTCTCTCTGTCACATAAATAAATAAAATCTTTAAATAAAAAAAAAAAAAAGAAATCCCCTTTAGTTTAAGAGAATTTAGCAGGGAGTTCTACTCATTTACCGGGTTGATGAAATGAAACTTCCAGCTACTTAGTATTAAAGGCACCGATAGGATGTTAAATTTCTTATTGGATGCGTGTGATCCTTTCTCCAGGATGTTAGCTTATTGCTGCTTACACAGCCTGGCCAATGAGGCCCAGGAGGTAATCACTGTTTCTCTGGCAGGATCCAATGCTTCGCTAGAATTTTTATAAAAGCCAGAATGAAAAGATGTCTGGGACGGTATACACTTACCCCACCAGCCCATCGTCACATTTGGACAGCACAACTGAGTCGGTGCAGAGAATTCAGACTTCCTCCCTGGGACTTGTCAGGCAGGCATGGAAAGGAACAATCTTTCTTTTCTTTTCTTTTTTCTTTTCTTTTCTTTTCTTTTCTTTTCTTTTCTTTTCTTTTCTTTCTTTTCTTTTCTTTTCTTTTCTTTTCTTTCTTTTCTTTTCTTTTCTTTTTTTTTCCTTTTCTTTTCTTTTTTAAAGATATTATTTATTTACAGAGAGAAAGCACACGCATGCACAAGCAAGGGGGAACGGAAGAGGGAGAAGCAGGCTCCCCACTGGGCAGGGAGCCCGATGCCAGGCTCCCTCCCTGGACCCTGGGATCATGACCTAAGCAGAAGGCAGACGCTTAACAGACTGACCCATGCAGGTCTCCAGGAACAACGTTTCTTACACTTCACAGTACATAAATCGCCTGAGGATTGTTTGAAAAATGCAGATTCCCACAGAAGTCTGGATGGGGCCAGGATTAGACATTTCTAAGAAGCTTGAAGGTAATGCTGGTGCTTCTGGCTTAGGGACCACATTTTGAAATGCAAAGCATGAGATAACATGGTATTTATTTGGAATCAAAAATAAAACTTGTAGAATTCAGTCTCTGCTTTTTTTTTTTCTGTCCTTATTACTATCTGTGTAAGCACATAAATACCAGCTTAAGATCTCTCAAGCTACAAACAGTTGTGGTTATGGGGGGATGGAAATAAAAATGGAACAATTTGGGGGGGATCAAGTAAACATTATCCTTCACACGGGACCGAATGATGCAGAATTCTGTGTTCCTATTTAAGGCTGCATCCACTGAAGGTTTGAAGTTCAGGGAAGTAGCTTAACCTTTACAAAAGCGCGTGGGAAATGCTGCCGAGATGGGCATTATTCAGAAGGCGGCAAGAGAGTAATCCTAAACAGTTTCCCTTATAGCAATAATAAATCATCAGCAATTTTCACTTTGCATATTTAATGCCAGGAATTCTCACATTACTAAACAATAAAATGGAAGACAGATACTTCAGCGTTGTGGAGACCCAGGCACACCCTTCATCTATGTTGTGAAATATGAACATAAATGTGCAAAAGGATCCTCTCACCCCACTGAGTCAACAGCCAAGCTAGGAGTGAACGACAAAGGTTTGCATTTTACAGAGTCACGTTTAAAGGTGCTTCCGTGGGGCGCCTGGGTGGCTCAGTCAGTTAAGTGTCTGCCTTCAGCTCAGGTCATGGTCTCAGGGTCCTGGGATGGAGCCTCTCGTCTTTCTCCCTGCTCAGTGGGGAGTCTGCTTCGCCCTCCGCCTCTCCACCTCACCCCCTCCCTCCACTTGTGCTCTCTCTCTTTCAGATAAATTAATCTTAAAAAAAAAAAAAAGATCCTTTCATGAAGCCATTAGAGCATAAAAAATTCTCACGAAAACAGCAATCCCAAGCAACATGTAAACTGGGGAGTAGATTGCCCTTTCCACAGAAAGGACAGAACCAGGAAAAGCCCTAGAAGGGTGTATGCTGTGAGTTACAGCGTGTTATTTACACTTCCTGCCAATAATATTTTTAAAAAGCAAAAACAGTCAGAAGAAAAAACAGATTGAACTCAGGATTACACAGAAATATTATATATTGAGATGAGATGATCCAGCCGTATGTCTGCAAATTTAGTTTAAATAAGAGACTATAAAACACCTGAAGCGTGGTCAGGGCATGCATGAATCTTCGACATCTACAGCTTGAGATTGGAGAAGAGAATTCTAACAGCAACCGAAGAGACAATGAGTAATCCACCCCAGGGCTGGATATCTGTTTTCTTGTTTAGTGATTAGGAAATAAGAAAAAATGGAATCAGTAAGAAATCTGCAACATAAAAAAATGGAAAAGGAAGCACTCAAACTGTAGGTAAAGAATATGTACATATTTTTTTAAAGCCACTGCAGAAAATAAATTTTAAAATGTATCACTTTGTACTCAAAAATTTGGAAGAAATATGGGCTGTATATAGTAAGAAATTACAGATAAAATACAAAAACCAAAAGATTAATATTTGATATGAAAAGGAGGCTTGCTCAGAAGCCCACAATTGTTTAGAAAGTAAAGTAAAAAGAATTTAAACAAAATCTAAAACTATAATCACAGATTTAATGTCAACATTGAAGCATTAAAGACCATGTTTAAATCGAATGGAAATTGAATTAGTGTGATGGAGGGCAAACTCGCAAATATTGCAGAATTTACTGAAAAAGAAAAGAGAGAAATATGGAATCCTGATGATATATAGAGAAGAGAACGAATAATGATGTAACGTATCTATAATTGGTGGTTCTGAGAAAGAAGGCAAATCAAATAGAAGCAATAATTTAAAATATAATAGAATCTTTCCTACATTGAATAAAGCCATGATTCTGCAGATTAAAAACATTCCTGAGTATATGTGACATTGTAAGTAAAGACTAACTTCCGCATTTCCACATTTAACCTGGTGAAATTTTTAACTCTGAAGCATGGAGATGACTATAAGTTCTGGTTATTTCTGTTGCAGAAAAAAAAAAAAAAAAAAAAAGCTCCTTCAAAACTGAAAATAATATTGTCATGCTCACAGATTCTGTGGGTCAAGTGTGTGGAAAGCGCTCAGTAAGGATTAGTTGACGACTTGCACCTGAGCTAAAGATGTGATTTTGTTCAGGATTTTGCAGTAGGGAAAAATGCTCATTAATGAGGACGATCACAGAGAAAAGAAAGGGGTCCGGGATTTTATAGACGCAGGTACGTGGGGCAGCCATCCGTAAGTCTTACAGGAATCACGAGGAAGAATGGAGAGGATCTTAGCTTGGATAATGTGAGGGCAGCGTGGTCATTTGTGGTTAGGTGTTTCCTGGCATGCAAGGTTGGGAGGATTCCTCGAACAGTGCTGCTTTCTCAGAACACAGGGCTCCACTAATATTCAACAGTGTTAATGGCTTATCTCTGTTCCACTGCATGTTGGAACTTAGCTAGGAGTCTCTGATGGTTGGAGATGACCTGAAAGCTTCTTTATCCACACATCTGGTGCATCGGCTGGGGCTTCCTGAGGGCTAAGATGGCAAACTGAAGCGCGGCCTCGCTGTGGAGCTTGGCTTTCTCACAGCATGGTGACCTCAGGGTGGTTGGACTTGCTTCATAGCAGTTCAAGGCGACAGGAGGGCATTTGCCAAGCAAACCAGATGGAATGGCATTCCCTTCCGTGGCCAAGTTTTGGCCATCATACAGCATCACTCCCACCTTATTCCAGGGGTCCTAGCAGCCACAAGCCCAACAAGACCCCAGCTGAGAGGAAATAGATGCCCCATTCCAACTGTAAGAGTGTCAAAGAATTTGTGACCTTTTAAAAACATAGCCACAACTAATATTCTGACTATAAATGTTATCTGTTCTGCCACATGAAAAACATACCTACTCCCTCTATCCAAATCCCCAGAGTCTCATCCAATTGCAGCAGCCACACAATGGCTAGGATCTGATTAGCCAGACTCGGTCCAGGTGCACGCTCTTTTGATGTGGGTCTTCCAGAATGGTTCCTTTCCTTCTGGCGATCTGGGAGCACAGCAGACTAGTCACCTCTTGCCCAACCAACAAACAATAGTGGAACAGGCATAAGATAATAGATAATAAGATGGGAACTAGAAGGCATATTCCTGTTTAAAAACAGGGAAATGCGGCACCTGGGTGGCTCAGTTGGTTAACTGTCTGTCTTCAGCTTGGGTCATGATCCCAGGATCCTGGAATCGAGACCCACATGGGGCTCCTTGCTCAGTGGGGAGCCTTCTCCACCCCCCCCACTCATGCTTGCTCTCTCTTTCTCTCTTGCAAAAATAAATAAATAAATAAAACCTTAAAAAAAAAAACAGGGAAATGGAGGGCATACAGCAGTCGCTGTGATTAGGGCTCCATTCTATTCCTTGGGGGTTGTTTGTATCAGGGTTTCCTAGAGAGAGAGAACCAAGAGTATGTATGTGTGCATAGAGAATAACTGTGTGTGTATATGTTTGTAAGTGAGTACATAAATAAATGTAAATTTTTAGAGAAAGATGTATATGTGTACCCATACACGTACTTATCTCTATCTGTCCAGAGAGAAAGATTCATCTTAAGGAACTGGCTCATGCAATCATAGGGGCTATCAAGTCTGAAAACTGCAGGCAGTCAGCAGACCCAAGGAAGAGCTGATACTGCGCTGGAGCCCAGAGGCCGTCTGGAGGCAGAACTCCCTCTTTTTTGGAGGACTTCAGTCTTTCCTCCTAAGACCTTCAACTGATTGGATGAGGCCCACCCACATTACGGAGGGTAATGGACTTTACTCGAAGTTGGCTGAGGTACATGTTAACCGCATCTGAAAAATACCTTCACAGCAAACTCCCTTTTAAATGAAATGGGAGTTTGACCCAAAACTAGACACCAGGGCCTAGCCAAGTTGTTGACATGTAAAATCAATGATCCCATTGTTCACCTGGGTTCTTGGCTCCGCCTTCTAGGTCATGTTCCTTTCCCAAGGAAAATTGTGTTTGCAAATGAATAGTGAGCTCAGGCCTGGAGCCCAGAGGCCTCTGTATGCTGTCATGTTTGTACCGTCTCTGTGTCTTCGGGGTAAAGCTTTTGCCTCCCCTCCTTCCTCCTCCTCACTATATAAAAGCTAACTCTCAAAAATACGTCCTGTGCTGTCATAGGCACGCTGCGTGAGTGAACTCACTTAATCCTCACCGTAGCCCTGTCAGAGAGGTATAACTTTTTCTCTTCCATTCGGGGCAGAAAACGAAGCAAGTGGAGAGGGATTTGCACAAAAGCACACAGCCATACTCAGCAGAGCTGGGATTCTGACCAAGTACTTTGTCCGCACACTTAGAGCTGCTGCACTCTGTATGTCACATGTACCAGCCTCCTTTACGGGGCTGACTCCCCTTCTCTCAATCAACAGTGACAGCGCGCTAATATTTTCAATTAATTTGTTAAAATGTCGTGAACATGGTAGAGGCATTCGTCTTGGTTATGAAAAACAGACATCTGTCAACTTGAGTTAGAGCTCTTGGAAATGCCCAGAAAAAGCAAGGCTGATGAACTAATAGATGGTCTTTATCATGGAAAGCCAGGGGGAGGGATGGTGCAGGGAATTCGGCTGCAAATAGCCTGCTGACTAATTATGTCGAGCTCGAGGAACAGAGGAAGTGCTTCCCATTTTATTATTTCTCTCTGTTCTTTGAGGAGAGAAGAAAAGATACGTTGGTAGGCTATGGCAGTGGTCATGTGTTCTTTAATTACTGTGCTTCTCACATCCAAATAATTGGCTCTTCTCCAGAATTTTCAGTAAGTTGCAAAAGAAAAAAGTCATATCGCAGAGGAGGAGGAAGAAAGGAGTGAGACATGGCTGAAACAGGGCTTCTATTTTTGGATCTTGCTTTTTTCCTCCTTCCCTCCTCCTTTGATTCCTCTGTTGTGTTTTTCCTATTCTCTTGACCTTTCGGGGAAAAAGGGGGAAAAACAAAGAAAAAGAAAAGAAACTTCATATATACACTTTGCTCCCATTCTTTTCCAATAAGTCAAGAAGTCTAGAAGAGGAGAAAAGTCACACGTAAGGAGTTTGAAGGAAGCAGCCACTTTGCAGTGGAAAGGTGCAGAGGTCTCCAGGAACTGTCCCAGATTCTAGAGGGCATTCTCTTTGCCCCGCCACCCCATGGCCCTGCCTGAAATTGGAGCAGATGGCTCTGCCGGCAAGCCGTCTGTTTGGCCATGTGCAAGGGCGTCCTGTGGCTTTTGCGTGAGATCAATTTGCCTGCTTCCACAGCGTGGCAGATTGGGGATATGAAAATCCAGTGTTCGAGAGGGATCTGCCTTCACTTACTGATCTCCTCCTTTTCCCAGAGTCTATTTTTAAAGAGAGTGAGCCCACTGAATGTGATTGCCATGCACCCAACATTCAGCCTCTGGAACAGGGGACGGAAGAAGCTGGAGAGCAAGAAAGATGCGTTCGATCAGAGACGCAGGAAAGAGAAGATCACCTTTGATCAGTGACCCATTGGGACCAGGGACCAACAAAGCAATAATCCCTCCCAGGAGGCACCTGGGAATATCCCTAACGTCTTCCTCATTTCTCAGCATTGCCCATTTCTAGTCCCCTTACTTGAACCAGGTATTGAACCAGAATATATCTAGTGACCTTCACTGTGGACCTCTCCTGAGGCCCCCCATCTCAAAACATTTGGAATGAGTTGTCCAGGAACACTTGGCAAAGAGCAATTAAATGCCACCCTGCATGCTCATGCTTAATTATCTCGTTAGGGACACACTGTAGGTCATTGCATCTAAATGCAAATTTTTGTATTTGAGATTTTTATTGGATTTGAGACGTCAAATGATTGCTCCTTTATATGGAAAGGGATTGGGGCTGGTTAACTGTGGGAACCCAGGTGAGCAACAATGAGACAGATGTTTCCTTGATTCCTTTAGAATAGACTCCTCCCCACCCCTGTTATGTTTCCTTTCCTGAGATTTTATTTCTCCTCTTGGGCAGCTGGGTTCATTTTGCTGATGAGGAAGATGAGGATACATAGCGCTTTGAAGAGCAGATCACTATGAAACACTAACATGGCTGCATGGGGCAACTTGCCCCAAGACTGGTGCTTGTGGAGTCGGGGGCGAACCGTGCCATCTGTGATTTTCCAACTTTGGCCCGTATTTTACAGCATTACATCCACACCCACTGCATGTATATAAGATCTCGTAAATCTACGCTTGCTCTTATTATCGTACTTCATTTTCTGTTTTATTCTGCTCCATTCTACTTTTTAAAAATATTTAAATGCTGATTGCAACCCGGTTAAATGATTTTACAACTCAATAAGGAACCTTGATCCTCAGTTTTAAAAAAAAGGAAAAGAAAGAAAAAGGGGGGAGAAATTGCATTAGACATTGCCCCTGCTCATAGTATTTCTAAGCTGTATTAAATCCCCAAATGAATGATGGAAAAGAGTTCCTAAATAATACCACCAGCCCAAAGTGCTAATTATAAAGGGTCAGCCTAAAATCAGATAAAGCAGCAGGACTGAGAGCAGCGGCACAAGTGTGCAGTGGAATTTGCTGAAGACGGCGTGCTTGGCAGCAGAAAGTGTCCCCTGGCGTGTTGGCATTATGTCTAAAAGGATGCCAGCTTCCAAGGGCATTTTACATTCACAAATGGAAGTGCTGGCTGTGCTTGAATTGTTCTTGGGCATTGCTCCCTCTCTCCATCACTGTTAGACCTCTCTCAGACTGTTAGACCACTGGGGGTCTTGTGAGGTGAGATGACCTCATGTCCAATGCCGGCCATGGCTATCATTTCTCTCACTTCCTTCCAGACTGAGTTTGGTGGCATTAGCTTTCATGGTATTCTTTTATGGTAGACGGGTCTATTTCACAGGTTCTGGCTTGTCAATCTATACACATCCTTTGTCAAGAGTAGCCCTCAGTTAATCTAAAGCCGAAAACATTAATGCCAAACATTCCAACTTAACTAAGACAGAGTAGAGGGAAATTATAAATTCCTGGAGAGAAGGGAGGGATGGCAGGGGGGAGAGGAAGAAAGAGTACAGAAAATATTGATTTGTTGATTGAATGCCTTCTCTTTGAGACACAGTGCAAAAGAAACAGTGTTTTGTTTAATACTAATAACCCCATTAAGATGATGGTAATTAATCCTATTTGTCTGAAAACGAACTTCAGAAAGGCTGAGCTAAATTTTCCAATGTCACATAGCTTGTAAGAGATATGGGTTAAAATATAGGTCTGAACATTATTCACAAAAGCCAAGACACGGAAAAACCCAAGCGTCCATCAAGGCATGAATGGATAAAGAAGATGTGATCTCTATCTATGCAGAGGTGGCATAGTGACAATGGAGTATTTTGTAGCCCTAAAAATGAAGGAAATCCTGGCATTTGGGAAAACTTGAATGGACCTTGAGGGCATTATGTTAAGTGAAATAAGTCAGATGGAAAAGGCCATGTACTATATGATATCACTAATGTGTGGAATCTAAAAAGGACAAATTCAGAGAAACAGAGTGGAGTGGTGGTTTTTAGGGGTAGGGGCTGTGCAGAAAATGGGGAGATGTTGGTCAAAGGGTACAGACTCCTAGCTATAAGATTATTAAGTTTGGGGATCTAATGCTCAGCATGGTGATTATGACTAATGATACCAGATCATACACCTGAATGTTGCTAAGAGAGGAGTTCTGAAATGTTCTCAGCACAAAAGAAATGGCAACTCTGTGGTAAGATGGTGATGGTCGCTAATACTATGCTGTTGATCATGTTGCAATTTATCAATGTATCAAATCAACATGTTATACACCTTAAACTTACACAATGTTAGTGTCAATTATACTCAATAAAACTGGAAGACGAAATAAGAAATAAAAATCCCCCCCACCCCAAACACAGGTCGGCCTGGGGTCTCAGAGCGCGTTCTTGCTAACACGCACAGGGACTTCATATTCTCACTTTGAGCCACAGAGGATATCATTTGGAACTTCCACAAAAGAACCTACGCTCCTGATATTGTATTTCCACACTCAAAATTTCCCTACACATCCGTAAACTCCAAGGAGACATTTGAGATAGAATAAAAGTTGAACTTGAGATCATGAGATTGACTTTCTTGATCACCCGATGGGTCAGGCAAGATATTTCCTTTGGGACTTGAGTGAAGAAGATAAAAGAGGCAGAGAGAAGGGAAGGGAAGTCAGGCATGGTGGGGCAGAAAGAGAGATTTAATTAGATATACCATTCCAGGAGGAAAAAAAAAGTGGGATAGGTACTTTCAGATAACAGAAGTTATCATGGAAAAGGTTTGATTCAAAACCAATTGTCGGCGTCCCCTTTCTTCTCTGTAATTATGATCCACTGTGCAGATTTGGACTTTGTTCCTGATTGCTTTAGACATGACCTCTTTTTAGAGCCCTAACCTTCGAAAGCTTTCCATCAAATCAAGTTGATGTTTTTATGATTGTTACTTAATGTTTTTGTGTAAGGAAGTTACCTATTTATAATGGAAAACAAGGAGAGAAAGTTTTATTGTGGTTTGAGAGATACTCCCTAGAAGAGGGGCCCTCTGCCAGGTGCTAATTAGATTCCTGTTGTAGTTTGGCTTCATGCTTCCTGCACTAGGGGGAGGCAGAGTTGGGGGAGGGTGTGGAGGGATGGAAGATAATTGAACAAGGTAAAAAGTGAATGCTCGTTAAATTCCAGAATACAGGAGGACTCGTTTCATATGATAGGGCTGTAAATATGACTTTTAATGAAGTTATGACACGTTTGCCAATAAAAGTCATTTACTCTGCAGTATTACAGTTAATTATACACAGCTGGAATCATTTATGGCCTGTCCCATGTTAGCTTTGCCTCTGCGGCATATTAACCCTTTCAGCACAGATCAACCAGGAACTAGGTGGTTTTAAACCTAAAGAAATGGTAAAAATAAATATCCCCACGTGACTCAGGCCAGTTATCACTCATTGTAGGAGAACATACCCACTTGCCTCCCCCTCTCAGCATACCCTCGGTTTGGAGAGCACATCAGAGGAGGAGTGCAGATAGAGAAGGGAGAAGGAGAAAGGAAGAAGTATGTTTTTTTTTTTTCCTGTTCCCTTTTTGTAAAGGCAATAAACAGTTCCCTTGATTTGTGGGAAAATGTATAGACATAATTTTTTTATTACTAGTTTTAAGAGCATTTTAAATGCATTCCAAGTGATAGCAGTGTTAACAAAAATACTAGAATAAAACCATCATGAAAAAGTGAAAGTGACATACTGTCCTTAACAGCCTAACTAACCCTGTTGACAAAGAGCCTGTCCCATGGCATGGCCGGAAGAGACTTCCATTTCCGAAAATCTTGCTTTCTGAGATGGGTCAATAAGCATAGGAACCCATCGGATAATAGCAATTGCAAATAACTAAGGCATCCCACTTGGTTATATTGGAGCCAGAATGGCACATCCTAACAGCCCTGTTTCCCGGATGTGCCCTGAACAACAGACAGGTCCCGTTTTTTATTTATTAAAATGATCTCAACAATAGATGTAGCTTCTATCTTTAGCCTGGGAGCCCAATTGTGAAAACAAGGGCACCGCTTTGTGTCTTTTTATGTGGTGCGAGTGGGCGGACCTTACTCAGGGACAAAAATTGTTTTAGGATTTTGGTTTCGATCGGTATTAACAGTTTTCTGTCCATGAGGACTTAGCTACTGGCGTAGTCAACATGCAGCGCTCAGTAAACGTATTTCACAGGTGTCTTTGTTGGTCCCACCCTTCTTGGCTCCCAGAATGAGTTGCCACATACGATAAATGGCAGACGCTTGCTGAGACTGTTTCTGGATTATTTCTGGTTCATAACTGTGTGGTTGTCTGGTTTATTTCTGGTTCATGACTGATGTGAATTATTTCTGTCACTAATTAATGACCATCTGGTTTCTCTGCACCAGTGTTAAGTGCTAATAGATTGATTCTGTGTTGGATGTCTGTAGGATTGCATGAAATTTCCATTGACGCGAGCCTTCCCGTTTCTCGCAAAAGGTTCAAGGAGCAACTCTTTTATGAGCCTGGTCTCAACTTTGTGGTTGAGAAAATTGCCCATGTCAAATTGTATACCATTGATCTTTTTTCCTGGGGAGGAGGCGGAGTAGAACAGCAGAGAAAGAATCCTCAAGTTGCTTGTCTGTCTTCCCCAGAGAGGCTGCTTGCATACAATCCCCATTCTATTTGCTTTTGAGTAATGCTGCCAGTTGTCTGTGTCTATAGGAGAAAAGCCTCTTTTCAGAGGGAAGAGAATGATAATGAATGGTCCGTTTATAATTTTAGCCCCTCTCCGCCTGTAGTCACATTATTTTAGGGGACATGCTTGGACACTTGTTGATCATGGGAATCTGTCTTATTTCCACACTGTCTGACCACCCAAGGCAAACACATGCATCTACCATTAAAGGGGAAAAAGCTTATGCGAATAATTTTTAAAAAACGGCAAGAATAAGGTATGGCTTGGACAGCAGAGTAGCTGGCATGAATTACATATTTATTGTCTGGATGATCTTGAAGGAGGGATGGAATGCAGATGCACGTGGAATTGACACGGCCTATCTGGTACCTGCAGAGCTCTCATTAACGCACATCTGTCTGGCTGAGACATTGAAGTTCACCTATATAATCTGGCGTTTTCTCGCTTTTCCCTCCAAACGTATCATGAGTCATACCTTCTGAGGATAAACTCCAGGATCCCTACCTCAGTAACTTGGTCTCGAAACAAGTATTCCTAGCTGGGGCTCAAACCCAGGCAAAAGGGCTTTTTCTGATAGAGAAAGAACACACCCAAAGTTTCCCAACTTGTCCAAGACTTTGATAAGATTCTTTGGATATGTAATTTGAAATATTTTTAAGCATAGCTCTGATATGGCTTTGTCTAACTCTGGAGGAGATGAACAAATTAGAATATTTTAAATTTAAAGGAGAGAAGGAAGGAATTGAACTTTTAATGCTTTAAATGCACTGGCCTTTTAAGAAAAACTTTCTGGACCAGCTCAGAAAAAGTCAAGCTCTGCTGGCAATGGCAGATTAGTAGATAAGAAACAAAGAAATGCAAATGAATATCAACTGGCAGCAAATAGCCATAAAAATGCACTAATAAAATCTTCTGATACCCTTTTGACACCTGGTAAGTAAATGAGGAATTATTATAAGGTACTATTTTATCTAATATGCATATTAATCAAGGTCAATCCCTTGATAAATTAGATGGGTTTGATCATTTTGGCTTAAACCTTAGTAATATGTCTTCTCCAATTTTATCACAATGAGGTACAAAATAATTTAATATTTATATAAGATAGGATTACAAATATTAAATATATATTTTATGAAAAGCCATTTTATTTTGTACTTCCTTAATTTCCAAGGGTGTTTCAGGGGCTGAAAGATCATCATTATTTCCACAATTTAAGGTTATGAGAATGGACACATGTATATTTAACTAAGTGAATTGTAATAATGACTGTCTTTTTAAAGATTGGTTTTCGTGAACTTTAGACAATGCTACAAATCATCTGGGATGGTTTCCTCTACTTGCGCTGAGCAAAAATTTAAATGTCATCTCTCTGATGAAATATCCTTGTCTATTTGCAGTTGACCCTTGAATGATACAAGTTGGAACTGCACAGGTCCGCTCATACACAGATTTTTTTCAATAAATGCAGGGCAGTACCATTAATGTGTTTTCTCTTCCTTAAGATGTTCCCGATAGCATTTTCTTTTCTTTAGCTTGCTTTATTGTAAGAATACAGTATATAATACATACAACATACAAAATATGTGTTAATCAACTGTTTAGGTTTTCGGTAAGACTTCTCGTCAACAGCAGGCTATTCGTAGTTGGATTTGGGGGAGTCAAAAGTGATATGCAGATTTTCAACTGTGCAGGGGGTTGGCATTCTTTGTTCAAGGGCTAACCATGCAACAGATTTGCTCTTTGTAAATCTCCAGTTAGGTTGGCAAGTTCAATGTGGAAAAGTCATTTTCTGACTAGGTTAACATATATATATGGTTCTATACTTTTATATACATACACATGTATATATGGTATATATATGTATATATCCGTATAGATACATATACATTTATGTATTTAACACATATATGTGGTTAACATATATATGTGGTTTTTTCATCTCTCTCTCTCTATATATATATACAGAAGCTAAAGACTTTACATTTCTTATCTGAATAGATATTTGCATCAAGATATATTGAAAGTATTAAACAAAGCTTATAAATGATAAGCCAACTGAAAGTTGGTTGTGAAGTCTTCAGTCTGATGCTACCACTAAGTAGTAAAAGTTCTTACTTGTATTCTGTGTGATCTGCCTAGACGGACCTCCTCCCAGTATTCTCTCATTTAAGAGAGAATCCTCTCTCATATGGATGTGTCTTTTTGATTACTTGTGTCAGGCTCAGGATTTTTTAAATCAATTTTATTGAAGTATAGTTTACATTTTTTTAAAAAAAAATGGGCCAATTTTAAAGAGGCCAGTGGCAGAATGGATAATGTGTCTGACTACAAATCAGAAAAAAAAAATGGAACAATTTTAAATATATGGTTTGATGAGTTTTGAAAAATGTATACACTGGCTAGCCACCGCCACAATCAAGATGTGGAACGTTTCCGTCTTCTCCAAAGCTGCCTTGTTCCCCTTTGCAGGAATTCTCCCAACTACCTCAGTTCGAGGTAACTTCTGCTGGGCTTTGGCCTCTACAGATTTGATTAGCCTTCTTTAGAATTTCAGGTATTTGGATTAATACAGTATGTAGTCTTCTGTGTCTGGAATCTATTGCACGGCAGACCTGTTTTGAGATTCATTTGTGTTCATGAATGTATCAGTTTATTTGTTTCTATTGTTGAGTCGTATTCTATTTTATGGATATACAACAATGTGTCCATTTCCCTGTCGATAGGTGTTTAGATTGTTTACACTGTGGGGCTACTTTGAATAAAGCTGCTATGGAAATTCATATACAAGTCTTTATGGTTGTATATTTTTATTTCCTTAGGATTGGTATTCTTAAAATGGGATTTTGAAAATAAAATTTCCTCATTTCTAAATAAGCTAAAGTTCCTTATAATTGATAGGGTACCATCTTCTAGATTTATATGAAAATAGTGCCTCTCTGATTAATAAATGAATCGACACAACAATCCTTTCTTTAGGTATTTATGACTTCTACTATTTCTCAAGGTAATGGTAATTGTCCTCTGTCAACTCTTTTGTATATCGTTTTTCCCAAATTTAGGTCCAAAATGAATAACAAAATCATAAAGTACCTTTTGCCTCTAAACTATCACTTCTTTAAAGACCTCTGGGTGACCTTATGTTTTACTCCCTCACCTTGTAAGAGAACAGATACTAGAAACAATTGGGCTTATTATATTTGCTATATTTTTAATTAGCTCAAAACTATATCGAGAGCTATTCTAGTTCATCAAGATCAAAATAGGGGAAGAGCCATCCAATCAAAAACAGAAGCTCGATCTTACCTAGGTGAATTACGTATGGTAAGATGCTATCTGCCTAAACATATCTCAACCATTCACTCACCTTAAATGATGAATAGAAACCTACTTGTGTTTACGTGCAGAGATGGGCACAAGAACTTCAATGAGTTGATTTGAAGTTTTATTTCTAGGTTTAAAATGCCCTTCTCAATTGGTGACCATTAGGCACTGTACTGGTGGATTGGAAGGGCCTAGGGATCTGTCCATGCCATTGCTATCCATGATATGCTCTTCGCATCAGGATAACCCCTGGGTAAGCCACTGCGAAACGGTCCTGTGTTATCCCCCAATAGGGGTTCTACCCTCTTCCTCATTTTGAGATTGTTGGTTACTGAAATAAAGTAACTCAAACTGTTTGGTCTGGGTATCAATAAGACGGTTCCTGGCTTTTCTGTTGTAGTAGCCTATGGGGCTCTACTAACAATTTCATGTCAGAAGTGGAATCTTGTGTGGGCGCCTGGGTGGTCAGTCCGTTAAGCATCTGCCTTTGGCTCAGGTCATGATCCCAGTATCCCAGGATTGAGCCCTGCATTGGTCTCCCCGCTCAGTGGGGAGCCTGCTTCTCCCTCTCCCCCTGCTTGTGTGCTCACACACTTTCTCTCAAATAAATAAATAAAATCTTTAAAAAAAAAAAGAAATGGAATCATGTGGAAGAAATATCAAAAGACTTGTAGCTTCTGCAAATCGTACACATGGTACTCTTGCTACTGATGCTAGATTGTAGGGAGACTGTCCTGATGCTGAAGGACTTGTGGGTACACGCTCCCTGTGGTGCTGTCAACTGCCATTTCCAGCTCTTTTTAGGAGCTGCCAAGCCACTGAGCTTTCAATCCTCAGATGCAGGTGACACAGGATGAGGGGCTGCTGTAAGGAACAAAAAAGACATTTACTGGATCCTTTCAACAAGATTCCCCAATTTTAGTATCATTCTTACCTATTTTTCCTTCAGCCCTTCCAACCTGATTAAAGGAACTGCTGCTTGGGACAGCGCTACCACTTTTGGGGGTGGGGGTGGGGATAAACAGGACATACAACGAAAAGAGGAGCAATATGGAAGGAGAAAACAAAAACAAAAACTCTGCCTGGAAGAAATATAAATCGGGTCTCAGCGATGCACTTCATTACAACCAAACGTATCGACTTGCATATCCTGCGGGAGCATGTCCCTCGCGAACTGATGGGGTAGCCATAGAGACAAGACATGGAGGCTTACGGATGTGCATGCCAGCAATCCTCTCAGTAGTCGCCCCTCTGCGGTGACAGAGAAGAGCGGTGCCTTCACTAGTAACCCAAGGACCCTCCAGGCCCTTGTGTGATAGAGTGCTGGCCTTCTCCCTGTGTCCACCAAGAGTTTCAGAAGAAATGGAAATGTACTTGGCTTTGCAACTTAGGAAATGGATCGTTTTTCACAGGGTGAAAAGCACAGACCTTAACATGTTACTCAATATACAGAAAGGAAAGAGGGCTTCCTGCCTTAGACAGGAGGAGAGGGAATCCGGTGTGGGCACATGCGACAGAAGCAGCCAGGGCTCTGACTGCAATCCCTCAGAGCCCCTTGCCATTTTTGTGCACACAGATACTCAATGTGCTTTCTTCCACTCTCGAAAGAAAGCAGGCATCTGTGTCTTTTTGTTGGAGAGTTGCCCAAGGCCGTTAAAACCCACATGCACATCCATGGAGCCGAAGGGCCTGGGAATACATGTTCCCCGGGAGGCAGCCCTTTGTCAATGACCCTGTAAGTCCTCCAGCTCCCTTGTGCCTGATCAGGACAATTCTGAAGTGTGACCTGTGTCCCTGGAACTCACCTGCAGAAGCGAGGGTGAGACTGTGGTTGGTATTTCTTGCTTGATTTGCTTCCTTCTCCTCCTGGCCCCCATCTCCATTCCCCTATCCCTTTTTCCTAGGAACACTTCTTCATAAACCCCTTTTTGCTACTTCCTTGCCTCTGGCCTACTTGTGGATAACCCGTCCTAGGACAGCGTGGCTCTCTCGCAGCTTTGCTTCTGTCTCCTCAGTGTAACAGCACCTCATTTCAAAGCCTCGTCTTCTAGTTCCATGGCCCAGTGTCCGCTCCCCCACACCAGGAAAAGGCTCCCTATCATCACCACTATCTTCAAAGTCAGACACCAGAGGCTTCCGCTGGGTGCTCATGGAAGGGAATCATGCCAGTTTCAGGTGATGCAGCATGGGTTCAGGACCCAGGGGTGGGGAAGCAGGGTCTTCCAAGCCTTATTCAGTCTCCGCACCTGCTAAAGTTATAGCAGGTAACTAAAGCACCATGGCAGTTCCCAAAAAGTAAACACACTTTAGGGAAGAAAGCCTTTCTTCCTCTTCTTTTCCTCCCCGTTCCCCTCCCCCCTCCTCCTTCTTCTTCCTCTTCTTTTTTATTAACCAACTCAGCACAGTCTAGTTTTATATGGGCAAAAGGTTCTTTTCTGAAGCACATGTTTAACCTTGCGCCTGGGGAGAAATCACCAAAAAATGATATTTTAGACTTAAGGAATCCTAGAACTGTTACCATAGCTTGGCTTGGTTTACATGAACCACCGCCTGGACCGTGAATGGCTCTGTCTTACTGGTGGTGCTGCTTCTGTCACATTCTCTCTGACGCACACAGCTACGTGTGGTAGGAGACTGGGGTATGTATGGAATCATCTCTACTTACCCTACGGGTAAGAATGAAATATGGACCACACGATCCGTTTATGAGACGACTTAGAGACATGTGAGTTTCTTCACACTTAAAAAAAAAAAGTCTGTGATACCATATCAAAAACATGAAGAATCCTTACTGTGTGAATTGCTTAATAGAATACTGAAAATATTGTGAAGACACACGGTAGAGTAAATGGTACAGCATCCTGAGTTTGAAATTTTATTTTCAATTCTGAAATATTCAGTATTCTAAGCAAGAGAGTAAGGTGGCCATCAGTCTGAATACTGAGTCTCATGGCATAAAAGCATAGGTGTGGGTTAGCCAGGGTGAGAGATCGGGTTGAAGCTGCATTGACCCCAAGATTTAATCTAAAATTTATAGTTTCCTTGTTTAATCCTGTCTTTGAGGGCAAGTTTTTTTATTCTCAAAAATCCCCTACCTATTCTCAATGTCATCTACAAATCGTTCTTACTCGGACAATCAGATTAAAATTTTACTATGTTTTCCGAATTAGAATGTACCATCTGCCCTTAAAACCAGTAAGACAGGAATTGGCAGTTCTAGAAGTTAATTCTCCTTAATCTTTACTACCACACCTGCAGTTCTGGGGAAGGACTATTAATGGGCCTACCTTGTAAAAATTAATTTCTCAACCTCCATAGAAGCTAGACATGGACAAGGACACAGTCCTGGCTCCAGGGATCATTAGATGTGAAATCATTAGATAGAAATCATTAGATGTGACTTCCAAGAAAGCTTGGAAGGGGCAAACCCCAACTGGCAAGATGTCCTTTTGACCTTCATCCTTTATTCTTGTCTGGAACACGGACACAGGTTTGGAGGAACCACTGTGCAGCCATAAGGGGACCATGAGATCAATAGAATTTCAGGGACCTCAGACCTAATCATGATGATTTGTTGATCAATACTTACTAGCATACCTCTACCTGATTTCATGCGAAAAATAAAATCCCCAGTTTGTTTCAGCCCCTTTTTGTTATTGTTTTGTGTTTGACTTTCGTTGTTTGCAACTGAACATAAATCTCTTGTTGATGTAGTGAGTAGATATTTGTCCAAGTTTTGATCTGAGAACCAGAGTCTAAAATTTGTAGAGCTCAGATCTATCTCTGTCCAGTTTTTATATATACCATTGACTTCTCTATGTCTTATGCTATAAAAAAGAGTGGACATGGACATCATCTCTGCTAAATTGAAAACAACAGGATGCTACCTCCATCGTGGGACAGCAGAGCCTTGAAACTTCCTCAGCAACCCCCTCCCCACACCCATTAACAAACTGATTTCTATGTTTCACCAAATTCTTCTGTAATAATGCCATCGTGTAAGGGGAGAGAATAGAAGTGTATTTATTTGCCATTAATTCTTTGTGTTAAAACAGCTTAGTTTAAACTGGGTTATGATGGGAAGGGAGGAAAGAGCCCGATTAGGAACATAGAGCTGACGTAGGGGTCAGCGGAGGCAAGAATGCTTTAGTATAAGAAGTTTCATCCCACTACACATTGTTCTTCCATCCAAGATTTTCCTTCATTTCTAATTTTTCCCCAAACACCTGCTGCCAAGGCGTCCATTTATCAAGCCTATCCATTTTACCTTTCCTGTTTATTTTTGCATATGTCTGCGGACTTCGCCGTTCGCAATGATACCTGGCGTCTGGCAGTTGGGGGATGCTTGCACCCCCAAGGATCAGACAAGGACACATCTTTCCAACAGTTGTTGATAATGAGGCCAATGGAAAGGCTAATTGTTTCAAGTTCTGAGAGAGTTCCTTAGGAAGCCGAGCTGGAGTAAATTATTCTGTGAATGCAGTGCTCTGCAGGAGAGCCCCATTTCTCAATGCGCGGAGTTTGCGATGCCGTCTGCTCTGAGGGGCTCGGGTTAGTCCATCTGTTTCTGGTTTTCAAAAACCTGAGGTGAAGAAAATAAATAACAGGAAAAACAAAAATGAAAAATGCCTCTGGTTTCGGAATTGCAGTAAGTCTGCATGTGCTCCTAACTCACTTATCCATCCAGACGCGCCAAGCCCAGCCAGATACGCCGTGCAGAAAGAGAAGAGAAACGTCCAGAGTTTGCTTTTGAAGATTTTTAAATATTTAGAAATATAGCCCATTATTACACTAAAAAGTGGCATTTCCAATTATTTTGGCAAGGAAACAAAGGTAGCGCTTAATTTACGAAACTATGTTCTCCTTTTTAAAGGCTATTCACAAGTTTTCAACCGAGGCCTATTTGAGCCTCTGTTTTTCATAAGCAGAAAGACACAGCCAAGGAATCAGAGCTATTTGCCTAGAATGATGTAATTACAGCCTCCAAGTGTTTCGGGTTAACTGTGGAAGAGTGTTTATGCTTAGTCGCTTTAGCTCCAGCAGGCGAAATTAAGACCAATAGGTAGAAATTATGGGGAAGATTTCAGAGGTAGAGAAGATTCTAATCAATGATCTGTTAAGCTTTATGTGAACTACCTTGGATGACAGTGGAGAGTCATATGTGTCAGAGATTAAACCAGAAACAGAGGGTCAGGAATCTGGGTTGCAGCACGGAGGATGGCTTAGCTGGGAAAAGACCACCATGTTTTCTGGGAGATGCTATGGTTTTTGATAGTTACTTTCCACCCAGAAACAAGGCTAAGGCAGATTTTTTTTTCTTCCTTTTTTTTTCTTCTCCCTTTCCTGGTAGGAAGATTTGGTTTTTAAGCCCACCCTTTCACTGGAGTCCTTTACCTTAACCACATCTGTCAAGTCCCTTTTCCCATGTAAGGTAACATAGTCACACATTCCTAGGATTAGATTATGGACATTTGAGGAGTGGGTGGGAGCAATATTGTCTACTACAGATAGACATATTTGGTAATACTGCCATGGGTCGGTATGTTTTTCTAGAAGAATTTCAATATATTTTACAGTCTATAAGCCAATCAGCCATGAAATAGCTGTAATTCTTAGGAAATTTTTACAGAAAGGGATTTTAGAGCACAGTGCGTTAATTTTCGCTTTTTCTACAGTTCTCAGGATATATGTGTATATATGAATGTATAGATGTGTATACGTATAGATATGTATATGTATAGATATGTATGCATAGATATGTATGTATAGATATGTATGTATAGATATGTATATGTATAGATATGTATGCATAGATATGTATGTATAGATATGTATGTGTAGATATGTATGTATAGATATGTATGTATAGATATGTATATGTATAGATATGTATGTATAGATATGTATGTATAGATATGTATGTATAGATATGTATATGTATAGATATGTATGTATAGATATGTGTGTATAGATATGTGTGTATAGATATGTATGTATAAATATGTATATGTATAGATATGTATGTATAAATATGTATATGTATAGATATGTATGTATAGATATGTATGTATAGGTATGTATGTATAGATATGTATATGTATAGATATGTATGTATAAATATGTATATGTATAGATATGTATGTATAGATATGTATGTATAGATATGTATATGCATAGATATGTATGTATGGATGGATATGTTTCTGGATAGATTTTCCTTTTATTGAAGCCATGAAGCTACTACCTGGGTCAGTTTAAGACTCCATAATGAATATCCCACTACTAACTGTCTCGTTCAGGCAGATTTATGTGTCTGAATTTCTCTCTCTTGCTGTCTAGTTTACAGGCGCTCTAGTTGTTAACTTTAAAAGAGCCTGTTTATTTTCTCTGTTATTTTAAAATTCTGATCTGCTCCAGAAGGAAGCAATATTCTGACTAAAATTTATCTTCTGGTGATTTCTAAACTTGAGAAGATGTAGACTGTCCTAGAAAGAACAACACCAGGCCGGGCATTACAGAGATAAGGGTTCAATTCCTCTCCTGTCACAATTAGTTAGGGGATCTTGGGTTGGACATTTCACCTTATTGATTTCACCCTCCTGATGGATGAAAAGAAAGAGTTGGAATAGACCACCTCCGAGTCACTTGTATTCTAGAAGGGGGACTCTGAGAATTCCAGATCCACTACTTTTTGCTTTGAAGAAACCATCCTTTATTTTAGAGCACTTCAATTTAAGAGGATCTATGCTTAGTCAGAACTGAAATCCTCTCTGCTCCAACACACTGTTCTGTTGAGGCAAACATGTCCTTGCCATCCTTCTAAGATATAACTGGAAAAAGCTAAGGTCTTAAGTCTTTCATGACCACTCTCTACCTACTTCCCCAATTCATCTCCCCTCTCCCCCCAAACACCATTACTCTCCAGCCTCACCGAAATACTCAGAAGATTACCAGGTTCGGGGTCTCTGGCATTTTGGAGGACAACGGCAATGCCATCCATGGGAAACCAATCTCGAATGGCTTCCTAAGCAGCCAAAGTCGACCAGGAAGGGCAAAGCAGAAAAAAATGGGCTTCTCTGAAATTCTGGATGTGAGGGATTTTGTGGAAGTCGGAGTTTTCACATTATATGAGAACTAGATCAAGCTGAAATTTGAGATTTTTATCATGGTAATATTCCTTAGGAATCCTGGGGGAATCTCAGATCACTTTAATAATAGAATGTGTACAAATGCAGGATGTAGCTCAAACTTAACTTGTGTCAATTATACTGTATTAGATCTTAGGCGATTTTGAATTTATCTTTGCTCAATTTCACCCTCCCGCAACTCTCTACCATGGACAGCTCAGATTCTTAGGCATAACAAGGGTTTAGAAATACACTTTGGATGGGGTGCCTGGGTGACTCAGTTGTTAAGCGTCCGCCTTCGGCTCAGGTCATGATCCCAGAATCCTGGGATCGAGCCCCACATCATCTCCCTGCTCAGTGGGAAGCCTGCTTCTCCTTCTCCCACTCCCCTTGCTTGTGTTCCCTCTCTCTCGGTCAAATAAATAAAATCTTAAAAAAAAAGAAAGAAAGAAATACACTTTGGATAAACCTTATTCATAGAATAGAATCACAAAGTAAATTTCTTTAGCCCTTCAGTATCCATTTGAATTTTTCAGAGGGCAGCCCCCATGAAAATATGTGCAATGACATGACTTGGTTGTTGCACAGAAAATACAAAGTCTATATATGGCATTTAAGAAACAAAACAGATGAACGAACATAGGGGAAGGGAAGGAAAAATAAAATAAGATGAAAATAGAGAGGGAGGTAAGCCAGAAGAGACTCTTAACTCTAGGAAACAAACTGAGGGTTGATGGAGGGGATGGGGGAGAGAGGGAGGGATAACTGGGTGATGGGCATTAAGGAGGTCGCATGATGGAATGAGCACTGGGTGTTGTATGCAACTGATGAATCACTAAATCTTACCCCTGAACCTAATAACACACTACATGTTAACTAAGTTGAATTTAAATAAAAAATTTAAAAAATACAAAGTCTGACATCCACATTCTCAAATCACAAAGTCACTCAGTCCTAAAGCTAAGATTTTGGTTGTTTTGGAAATTAGGCTGTTTACTCCCATAGAATAAACAACCCATCCAAGGATAGGTCCCCCCTCCCCCACCCCAGGGCATATTTCAGGCAGAAAGCATGTAGCCAGGAAAGGAAGGGAGGTGTAGAGTGTGCTCTCTCTCTTTCCCTGCTGTTTTCCATTAGCACTGAGAGGGAGGACAGGTGGAGAACCAGGCCTGGCCGTTTGGATGGTTTTGCCGCAGGCAGGCACTGCTGACAGCAAAGACTCCTCCCAAGCTCTCTGAGATGTCTGGGCTGAATAAAAGCCTTCTCTACCGATGACAGTAAAGAGGAAGGACCTTCCTGACCCTAGAGATGGTAGAGGGGGAGAAGTGGGCAACAATAACCCCCCAGCTGCCTCTACGTACCCTCTTCCCCACGCCTCTCTTCTGCTGATCCTTTCTACCCCTCCACGCTGATAAGGAATTTCAAACACCGAACTCTTCTCCGCCAACTACAATCTTCCGGTTCTACAAGGGGGATCTGTCTCCCAATTCACTTCGATACCTCATATGCTCACCTAAGAATCGCAAATGAAACATCTGCTTTAATAGTCTGTGACAGAAAATCAGGAAGTCCCCAGAGAAGGAAGCAAAGGTATTTGCAGGTGTCAGTCTAAAGAACCATCAAGTCACCCAAGTAGTGAACTCCCAGCATCCTTCGAAGACTCTCTCGACCAAAAAGAATGCTCACCTCTGCTGTCTCCCAGTCTTCTCTTTACTCTCTGTTATCTGCTTATGCATCTAAATTGAATTTTAACTGAAGTGTTTTTGCTGCTCCAGCCAACTGTATCTTTTTAATCCAAGAAAAAGTTTGGTCTGAGAATAACTGGACAAAAAGTCCCAAAGCACCCATTACTGGGCAGGGCAGAGGACCCCTGAGTGTTGGAGGCACAGGGTTTGACTATTCTGAACAACCTCCGGGATTTGCTCTGTTTCCTGGGAGCTTGCTAAAGTGGAGACTTTTATAGTAGCAATAAAGAGCCTGAAACTGCCTCATAAGCCTCTCCATAAGACAGCAAGTCCCCTAGCACTTCTCCTAATTAACTTCTAACCTCCTGGCCGTGGGGATTTTTTTTTTCCTTTAACTGCTAATGAAGTCTAGAATCTCAAAGTCTCCCTTGATTTTTACTAGAGCCTTCTAGTCGTTAATTATGAGCCCTGTGTTTTTCTTGCTCACTTGGACTTTATAAGGTGCACTACGGTGGGAACTTAACCAACGTTTTTTTTCTTATTTAGAATCAACTCAATTTCCTTCCACATGCTTTGGCTTGTCTCTGCAGGATCAATACACAGAAAAACCACCACCAGCAACAATAACAACCACAAGAAATGAAAGTAGGTAAAGAGAGTTGGGGATGTGGGGCAAACCAAAGGCGAAGACTGAGGGTGTAATCAAATTTCCCAAAAAATACTAGCCTTTCTCTTCCTCACTGAGTGAGAAATGTTGGTCTGAGCCTGGAGAAGAGAAAGCTCAATGAAATTCAAGCATCAGAGTGACAATGCATTCACATTAGCAGACGATACAGAACCCGGTTGAATTGAACATTTACTCCCATGTCCATTTTTTTGACCAGCATGAATTAGCCACATTTTATACGCCAGGCACTTTTCCAGATACTGGGGATGAAGAAATGAGCAAACCCTTCTGGAAGATCTGCTGTCAGCGGGGATCTCAAGCTCTCTTCTTGAACGACCACATAGTGCTTCAGAGCTCATTTGCCCAGTGCTTATTCCAGCGGCACAGGCAAGGACTCCATCATCTTTGGAAAATGCCTCACCACTGTACGTGTTCCATGGACATCCCTCTGCTTTAAAAGCATGTTGCAGCCATACCTCCCTACTGAAGGAGAAGGTATTACAGTAAGGGGCATACCGATAAACAAGATAAATTTGTTCTTAGTCTATACATTCTATCTTAATTTTAAAAATAAACTCCTGCGACAAATATAAATTCAAATGACCGCTTGATAGGTTAGCATGTAATGCAGAGATTCCTTCGTCTGAGTCATGGGTCAGAATTGCCCAAGAGATTTTTTAAAAATAGAGAAGTCGAGGCAGGCCCTCCCTGGGAAGGTTCTGGCTCTGTAAGCATGAGGTGAGGCCTATCTGGTGAGGGGGTGCATTTTCAAGTTTACAAATAATCCTGATGGGCTATCAAAGGCAAGAACCACTGAAAAATATTTGTTTATGACCCCCCCAAAAAGAGAGAGAGGTTGTCTTATGAGATAATATTTTACTATCAGTAGGAAGTAGGGAAATGGTTGTTTAGATTTTTGGTCCTAAATGAAGCTCTTTCAGTGAACCCCACACAGAAAAAAAACATTCGTTGTTAGTTGCAATGTCTTGTTTTCTTCTCTGTGTCACCGTGTTGCAGAAGGAAGTGCTTCCTGAAGTTGCCTGATTCTGAGAACCAGAGAAGCCACAGGCCAACCACGCTTGAATGCCTTTCAAATGACTCGTGCATTTCCCCTAACATTCTGAGACAGTAAAACAGAGCTGCCCAGATAAAGAGACTCGAAGAACAGCTCCATCATCTTTCTGTTTTCTCTGACATCTTCCTGGTTGGCACATTTTACTTGTAATGTCCTTCAGTGTATCCAGAAGAACCTTGCATAAAGCATACATACTACCCAGCATTTCCAGTTAGAATGACTGACCGACTTCCTTTTTTTTTTTTTTCCTCTCTCCAATTTACTTTTGATTACTGTGGTTATTTTATATTTTTAGAATTTGGCTTTGTTCTGGGAATCAGAGAGCTTTACGTTCTTAGATTGCTTATCCGAGATCAACCCCTCCATCTCGTCCTTTAATGAGACCAGATGTTTTTTACTTTAATTTTGTTGGTATCTTTGGGTGAGATAAGCAAGCAGTCCAGGGACATGGCATTTCCCTTTATGTATAAGACAGGTAAATGATTCATTAAAGTGTAATATTTTTTTACAGGGAGAAAAGAAATCTCTACCCAACCAGATCTACCGCAAGGTATTTTTAACTACACTACATACATTTAAGAATTCGGCTGGTTTCTTCTCACCTTCCTTTGAATGGTGTGGGGTGGATTGGTGGTATTTTAAATTCAAAGCATAATTTCCAAAAACTGAAAAGTATGACTCTCATATAAATATAACATAGACCCGTTTCAAGGAGTTTATTCAACTCATTAATAAACAAGGAAACCAGTAAAAAGGTAAAGGCCGATGCAAAAAGCATTTTGAGGCTTTGAATTTTCACAGGCATTTTGAAACACTGATAGAACGAGAACGGTAGTTTGAATGCAAACCTGCTCGGTGTCTCACAGACAACTGCACACGAGGGTTCTCTTTTCTACACGAAACTATTTGCATTTCTATTGGATCAAAATCTGTAGCTTACACATATTTTACTAAGCCTTTATTCAGTAATAAACAGTGAGTCCCACCAAGTGCATTTCCCTAGAGTAAATAATCCTGGGGTGTATCTGTTAAACAGAGCCTCAGTTCAACACTGAAAGAACATGCTGTATACCTTTTTCCCTGATTCCCAGGCTTTAAACAATTTTCCTTATAATCAAGCGATAGTAACAATTGGACAAACGTGGACTCATGATGGTGACCCCATGCCATTCCTGTGTGCATGTATACGCGTGCACACGTGCATGCATGAAACATGGCAAGTCTGGCATTGCATACACAAGGTGACAAATTTTTAATGTCCTTTGAAGAAATGAATTTGCTTCTTGGAAAGTTTAAACATGCTCGTCCTTAGAGCCAGCCTTATTAATTTCCCTTCTCTCCTCTCCTCTCTGACTCAGCCATCCATGTATGTTTCTAGCCACATGGTGATCAGATCAGCGTTGCTCTTTGGGACTATTCATGGAATGCACGCCATTGTCCTTCCCAAGGGACTTTTACACAGGTGCTTAGAGATCTAGAAAATAAGGAATGGCTTTTCCCAGATGTATATCAAGGAGTGGGTTTCCTTCAGGACCTTTGTAGCCTGTTTGTTTTCAATATAATTTTAGATATAAGTTCCTTTTTATTGCAGTTACATTCTCTGACAGGGTTTCTGGACCATAAAAGAGTAACCTAACTTTCATATCTTCTATCGTCTTGAGAAAGGAATATTAAAATTAACTCTTCCACAGGCACGTAGGTGGCTCAGTTGGTTAAGAGTCTGACTCTTGGTTTTGGTTCAGGTCATGATCTCAGCGTCGTGGGATCGAGTCCCATGTCAGTCTTTGCGCTCAGAGGGCAGTCAGCTTGTCTCCCTCTCTCTCTGCCCCATCCCCCCCCACACACACACACATGCTCTCCCTCTCTTTCTCTCTAAAATAAAGAAATAACTCTTATTAAAAATTAACTCTTCTATTTGCCTTTTGTTTCCTTGCTTTCATCTTGAAAGTTTCCCGATAGTCAGAGAGGTCCTTAAAGGCTCTCCTCTGATGCTGAGACCACCTCGATCTCAGGGTCACGTAGACTAAGTGCAGGTGTTACTCAGCTTTGGAAACATTTTGAAGAGAGCTCACGGGCTTCGAGTCTTATTTCTACTACACAGTATTCAGAATAAAGGGCCAAACCTTCAGGAACTGAGTCAGACCTGATGCTAACTACTGCCAGCCCGTGGTGGCATTGGAATTGTCTCCAATTTACTAACGAAGGCTAATTATCCAAATAATTCAGCCTGACTATCTGCTCTTGACCACGGCAAATCCCCCTGCTGTTCCTCAAAGCTCTGTTTGTTCCCCATTTCTCCTCTTGTTTTAAACCCCTCACTGTTCTGAGTGCCTTTTATTTAAAGAGAAATTGGATACCTACTGTGTCAATTTCTGCAGGGAGTCCTGTAATGTAGACTGTTGCAATTTCCTCCAGGAATATGCTAATAATTACAACGGGGAGGGACCTGGACTGTGTTATCCATGGAGGAGGAATTGTGTGAGAAAAAGGGAGAAAAAAAAATCTCAACTCTTTACACCACTGAAAAGAAAACAAAAAAGAACAAAATAATAAAGGAGAAAGGAAAACAAAGTCATTTGTTAAAGTGCAGGCTGGAAATAGATGCTTAGAAGTGGCTACTGTGGCCCCTGGTCTCCGCGCAGGCTCTCAGGAGAAGCCTCACATGAAGAGAGAATGGTGAACTTTGGTCCCACGGGGAAGCAGGCTGCATTCTGCCTCCGTAGTCATGGCAACTGAACATCCCCTCTTGCTCCTGGGGAGTAGCAGTGGGACCTACTCAGTCCTCTGTCGCCTCTGCTAGTGGTACAGGAGTCTAAATGGCAACTTCACAGCCCTGAATTGCTGGTTAAAATTGGTTTAAGGAAGCTTTAGCTTTTCGTCTCTTGTTTTAGCTTAAAAGGCAAGTTTTTGAACTAAATGGGCTAGCAGTGTCTCAGCAGAAAGTTTCTGGAAAATAAACATGGTCATCCCAGAAGTCAACTTGTATTGAAGTGATGTTGCGTTCACAGAGTTTGATCAAAAGCACGGCCCCATCCTAAGGTTATTTGCGAGAAGATTATTTAAGGCGACCTGGGGTTTTCTACTTTTATTACCAAGCAGTCACAGACAAACTCGGTCTGACCCTGCACACGCAGAACTCCGAAGCTTGTTTCAAGCAAGAGGAAGGGAAAAAAGGGATTCGCTTTTTAGAGTTCCTATAGGAGCCATGAGGCCAAAGAATTTTTTTCCACAATCTGATGTGAAAATCGAACCATTGGAAATGAGAAAGCATTTGCCTTTGATGGAACCAAAATCAAGTTCCGGAAGGCCCCACCCAAGATCCTTAAATTCTTTCTTGCTTTTATAGGTGAAGCTTCTGAAACTCTGGTTTTGGTGATGGCTTTAAGTGTTTCTTTTTGGACAAAGGTGTTAAGAAAGTCAGAAAACTAGAAAAGATCATGAATTCACTTTAATTTAAATAATAATAAAACCAATACCCAGTAGTGCTTCCTGGAGTCTCACAGAAGGGGAAGTTCTCAGAAGCAACCAAATAATGGTAATAATGATAATATTATTAATAATAATATAACTAAATTTATCGAACTATGTATATAAGTACCAAGCACTTATATTAATTGTGTCTTTTATTTATTTCTACTTGACTGATGAGGAAACGTAGAGTTTAAGGATCTTCCTCTGAAGTCACACGGTTTGTAACTGGGAGAGTCAGAGTTTAAACTTAGGCCGTCTGACACCATGTTTGAGTTCCTTACCACTCCACTGTCTTCTGTACTTCCACACGATCATTTAAAATCTACGTGCAAGATAGAACGTACGAGATATTCTATGCAAGATACGTAATGAAATGTTTACAAGTTACTAAAAAATCTACTAATGGGGGGGCTCCTTGGTGGTTCAGTCAGTGGAACATCCGACTCTTGGTTTCAGCTCAGGTCACGATCTAAGGGTCGTACGATCGAGCCCCATGCCGGGCTCTATGCTCAGCACGGAGTCTGCTTAAGACTCTCTCTCCCTTTCTCTCTGCCCTTCCCCATCTCCCTCTCTCTCTCTCTCTTTCCCTCAAATAAGTAAATAAATCTTTTTAAAAATCTACGAACCATAAGAAGAATCACTAACCACCCCTCTCAACTACAATCCTACGATGTGTCAGATACTCCCCACTAGGCACTGCGCTCATATTATCTCCAATCCTCAGCACAAACCTATCAATGAAACAAATACTATATATGAAGAAAGGAAGCCAGGGGATTTTTTAATTATTTGCCCCGCATTACATTTCAGTCCCAGACTGATTTGGAGGGAGAGCCCACGTGTGCATGACTGTAGACCATCCGTCTTTTCAAGCTGTGTTTGAGGTGTAGCTTTACTGTTACCAAAAATGACGAGGGGTCAAATCTCTCTTTCTAGTCCTTGACCTTACTTTCTAAATTTGTTAATGAAACAGAAGTATTAGAAGAAGTACTGTCTCCAGAAAATGTGAAGTAAAATACACAAGTTACCCGAGGGGAGGAGAGAGGTCTGTCTTTCAAACCTAGGTTACCATGACTCATTGATTAACTTGATTTTCATTCTTTACCACTTGAATGAGTAACGAATGAATGCGTGAGCAAATGAGACAACCTAACATCTGCTGAACTTCTAGCAGGCAGTAGGAGCTGCCAAAGGTGATTTCATGTTCTGATTTTATGTTCTTTCCACCAAAGTTCTGCATTTAAGAAGCTATTTTTATTACTGTTGTAGTTAAGGGTGAGCGATTGGGGCTTAGAAGGGTTAAGTGAATTTCTGGGTTTCGGCTAGTGAGTGAGACAGTCGGAAATAGAGCCCAAGGACCTTTGACCGCACTGTCGGACTGCTCCATCCACGTCCGAATTTCTCTTTAAAAATTTTTTAGAACTGTTTAGATCAAAAGAAGAGTTTGGGGGCGCCTGGGTGGCACAGCGGTTAGGCGTCTGCCTTTGGCTCAGGGCGTGATTCCGGCGTTATGGGATCGAGCCCCACATCAGGCTCCTCTGCTATGAGCCTGCTTCTTCCTCTCCCACTCCCCCTGCTTGTGTTCCCTCTCTCCCTGGCTGTCTGTATCTCTGTCGAATAAATAAAATCTTTAAAAAAAAAAAAAAAAAAAAAGAAGAGTTTAGAAGTATCTGTGAGAAATACAGAACAACCATATAGGTAGCACCCAAATGTCCTCAGTTCATAAATAAAATATTACCTTAAATTTTAAGTTTCCTTGTGTGCCTCGACATCCCATCCCCATTCTATTTCAGAGGGTTTCTCGAGAGTTTCAGATTTGTTTTATTCCTAAAGGACACATTATTTTGGTGTGCGTGCTTTTGAACTTTAAATCAATTGAATCAAACCACATGTGTTTTTGTCTTACTTGATCCCTTTACTTGACATTGTTCCTGAGATTCATCCCAGACATTGAATAAAGCTGCTTCTAATTTCTTTCTGCTGTTGTAGAATATTCCGTGATAAAACCCTGCCATAATTTGTTTTTTTCCATTCCACTTTTGATGAATATTTGTGTATGTGTGTGTTTTCTGTTATTTCAAAGAATGTTGACAAGAACATGTGATACACATTTCCCAGAGTGTATCTGAGAGTGTCAGTCATAAGGTTTCCACATTTTTGGTTTGTTAGCTAATACCATATTGTTTTCCCAAGATGATGGAGCAATTTCTAACATCATACGATTGTGTAGCTTCCCCGGCGTCCTCACCAATATTTGATATTGCGACACATTACATTTTTACTGATTGGTTTGAAATGCCCTCTCACTTTGTATTTTTAATTTTAATTTCCCTAATTACTGATAAGGATGAGCACATTTTTATGTAGTTTTAGTGGCAATTCCTCTTCTGTCAAGTACCTATTCTTTTTTCTTTTTTTTTTTTTTTTTAATTTTTGCCCACTTTTTCTATTGGGTAATTTGCCTTGTTCTTATCAATTTCTTGGCCTTTTTATGCATCCTGGATATTAAGTACTGTCATTTAATCTATTGCAAATAACTTCTCCCAGCTTACATGGTGATCTCACTTATTTACATGGACTTCTGATGAACATAGTCTTAATTATTATATTTGCATATTTGTCAATCTGTGCCTTCATGCTTTGTTCACAAAGGCAATCTTCCTTAATCCAAAGTAATGAAAAGATTTTGCCCAAAAACTGTAGGTTTTGCCTTTTACATTTTTGTATTTAACCCAGCTAGAGATGGTTTCTTGCTTATGGTGTTATGTAGGAGTCCAATTAATTCATATTTTTTCTGTGTAGATAACCAGCTGTTTCAGACCAATTCTCTCTCTCTCTCTTCCCCCCCCCATGGCTCTACAGTGCAAATTCTGTAGTCTCCATATATGTGCGGATGTGCTCCTGAGCCCTCTAGTCTGCTTTTCCAAGCCATTCATTTCTGCGATAGTATATACTGTCTTAATTTTTTTTTTACAGTTTATAGTAACATTTGATATCTGGTAAAGTAAATTCAGTACTTTGCTGCTCTTGAGCAATTCTTATTCTTCTTATACCTTTGATCTTCTCCATAACTTTTAAAATCAGCTTGTCAACCCCCCCCCATCTGATGGTATTTTTTACTAGAATTGAATCACATCACTAGAGCAGTTGGGTGAGAATTTACATCCTGAGGATATTGCCTTTTTCTTTTTAATTTGCAGACCATGCCTGCAGTATGGTTTTCTATTCATTTAAGTCCTTGAAAACATTTTCTTCAATATAATTTTCTCCATACAAATTCTATACATGCGTTGCTTGATTAATTCCTTGGTACTTCGCTTTCTTTTTATTTGCAGCCAATATAAAAGCTATCTTTTCATAATCACCTTTTATAAGTTTTTTTGAGCATCAACTCGCAACTGATTTTTTTATACTTTTTAAATAAGCTTTATGTTTTAGAAGAGTTTTAGATTTACAAAAAATTGGGAAAATAATACAGAGAGTTCCTGTAAATCTTGCACTCAGTTTCCTCTATGATTAATTTCTTACATTAGTGTAATGCATTTCTTATAATTAATGAACCAATATTGATACCTTATTATGTACATTTTTTTTTTATTCATTCGACAGAGAGAGAGAGACACCCAGCGAGAGAGGGAACACAAGCAGGGGGAGTGGGAGAGGAAGAAGCAGGCTCCCAGTGGAGGAGCCTGACGTGGGGCTCCATCCCAGAATGCTGGGATCACGCCCTGAGCCGAAGGCAGACGCTTAAGGACTGAGCCACCCAGGCGCCCCTTATTATGTATATTCTTAATTCAAACTTCCTTAGTTTTAGCTTCATGCTCTTTGTCTGTTCCAGGATCTCACCAGGACACCACCTCACCGGATCTGCCAGTTGCTAAATTTCCTTAATTTGAAGACCTAAACAATTTTGGAGAGTACTGGTTACATGTTTTGTAGCACCCTCTATTGGTATTTGATGTTTTTCCCATGATTATGGGTTTGGGGGAGCCATTTTCATTCCATTTTATCAAGAGTGCTTGCATAGAAGTTGACCTTGACCACAGGCTGAGGTACTGTTTGTCAGATTTTGCCACTGTAAGGTGACTCTCTTGTACCCTCTTATCATACTGTGCTCTTTAGAAGGAACTCACTGTGCCCAGCCCAGACGGAAGGAGTGGAGAGTCACGTTCCACCTTCTTGAGGATCGAATATCTGCATAAATTATTTGGAATTCTTCCACAGGGGAGGATATCTCTTCTCCCTCATTTATTTGTTTATTAAATGATTTATTTATATCAGCATAAAGTCATGGATATTTAACTTATGCTCTGTTATCACCTGATACTACTTTATTTACACTGTTGCTAAAATTGTTCCAGTTTGGTACCCAATTGTTCCACTGGGAGCTCTCTCAGTTGGCTACTGTGTCCCTTTGACATAAACTATCATTGTGTCCTTTCTTTTTTTTCCCTCCTGAGCACTGCCTTTATAATGAATTTTTAAAATACATATTGATTTTACATCCAGCTACCTTGCTAAAATCTTTTAACAATTCAAATAATTTGCTTTTTTCCACAACCATGTTATCTACAAATAATGACAGCTTTTCATCCTTTCATATTATTACAATTCTTACACCTTTTACTATTTCTTTTGCCTTATTGCACTGAACTAGGATCTTTAATATGATGCTGAGCTCAAATCATAATAGTGGACACACTTGACTTGTTTTGGACAGTACAGGGAATAAGTTCAACATGTCCCCATTGAGTTGCATGTTTGCTATGATTTTTTTTTCAAAACATCCTATCTCAGGTTAAAGAAGTTTTATGCCAGCCCTAGCTTGCTGCCTTCGTTTGCCTGTCCCAGGAACAGATTCTGATACAATGATTTGAATGCAATAGCTTATTTGGTAGATGACCTCTGGATACCCCATAAAGGGATACTTACTTACTGAATTAGGAAAAGAAGGAAAGCAGGGGCTCCTGGGTGGCACAGCGGTTAAGCGTCTGCCTTCGGCTCAGGGCTTGATCCCAGCGTTGTGGGATCGAGCCCCACATCAGACTCCTCTGCTGTGGACCTGCTTCTTCCTCTCCCACTCCCCCTGCTTATGTTCCCTCTCTTGCTGGCTGCCTCTATCTCTGTCAAATAAATAAATAAAATCTTTTTTAAAAAAAGAAAAAGAAGGAAAGCAATACAAGGTGCTTTAGAAAGCCAGCTACTACTGGAAGTCAGTACAAAACCCATTCCTTAGAGTTACCCATAGTGGGAGAGGAGGGAGCTCGGAGTTCTTGTTGAAGACTGCCAGGGAAGGAGCAGGGGGTGAATTCGCAGGCACCCTGGCCTGCCTTATGGGCCATGAAGTAAGAATAAACTCTTAGGCATATGGTGCCAGGTAGAAGTCGGCCGCGGGTGTGCCGAAGTGAGGCCAAGGTCACATGGGCACCAACAGCATCTGATACACTGGCAAGGATGCTTGTATTTCATTGTCCTGCTACAAACAGAGGTTGGCTTTGTCCAATACATTGTATCTATCGATGGTCCTTTGATTTTTCTGCTCTAATCTGATATCATTACTACTCCTAAAATAGTTCTTACATGATATTCTGTTATTAAGAATTGGCTTTTGAATGTGAAATGATCTTGCGTTCTTGGGATAAATCCAACCTGCCCATGCGTTCTTTAGGGTTTTTGCATCTCTGTTCATGGAATGAGATTTGCCTATACATTTTCCTTTCTCACACTGCCTTTATCAGGGTTTGGTTTCAAGACTATGGCACACCTCATACTGCGAGCTGGGACTTGATGTGTTATGCTTAGTTCATGCTCTTTCCACCGCATTGGCGTTTGTCCTATACCCTAAGATGGTGGCAGGTGGGATTGTGAGTTAATGTGGTGTGGGGATATTGGCAACAGAAAACTCTGGGTAAAACTGGTGTCCACATAAGTGTGTCAGCCCCAACAGCATGGATAATTAGGAATAAGAAGACAGATACACATGTTCATTTAAAAAAAAAAAAAAAAGATCAGTGTCAGATCTTAGCTTTTTTCTTCTTTAACAATTTGGTTTTACTTTAAAGTACTCTCCCCAAAATATACCTATGTTATATCAATCATCATTTTTCTAATTGTTGGGAGACAACTGTATTTCTCTTCTTCTATTCCCTGACCGATATCCTCACTTGCCCTCTCTAATTACTACTAGTATTTGTGAAGATGGCTGGTGTTGGGCTGTGTTCAGCCACTGGACCTATACCAGAAACCCTTAGAAGATAGTCAGGTCATCTTGAGGATTTAACCACATTCCCTCCGCAGGGGTTCTCCAACCAGCAATTCCATTAAGAATGCTCGATATGGTTCGAATTCTATAAAAATGGCGCACAGGCTAGAAGGAAAAGACTATAGGTCAGGATGGGGAAGCACACATATGGCACACGTAACTGTTGTAGGACTTCGTAGTTGTAATTATCTCACTCAATTTTTTTAAGATTTTATTTATTTATTTGAGAGAGAAAGAGAGAGCACAAGCAGAGGGAACAGTAGAGGCAGAGGGAGAAGCAGACTCCCTGCTGAGCAGGGAGCCCGATGCAGGGCTCCATCCCAGGACCCTGGGATCATGACTGAGCCAAAGGCAGACACTTAACCAACTGAGCCAGCCAGGCGCCCCTCAATTTAATTTTTTTGATTAAAAACTGTCAAAGGGCTGTCTTATCCCATCTGTACCTACACACTAAAGTAAAAGAGGTCCTTGACAAAACTGAGTGCTTTTTGAAATCAAATATGCAGACCTTTTCTTTGCCACCAATTTCTCTCCTTAAGCACGTTGTGGACCTGAGTCTCAGAGGCGCACCCCTGGCCCCTGAAGCAGACATTCAGCTCAACAGGTGACCCTGCTCTCCTTACTGGGGCGTCCTGCTGGCAGGCCCAGGTGCCCACGTGATTTGGCTTTCGTAGTGCTTCTCCTCCTTTTCTCTCTTAGATCCCTTTCCTCTAGCCCAGTTTTACCAAGTCATGGGATTGACTCCATCTATGCCTCACGCTCAAGTTAGACCTGGCACGTTGGTGAAAATTCCAAAGCCTGAATTATTTTCCTTTTTGTTTGTTCTTCCTCTAGCCCCTTACTACCCATCTCTTCCCTTTCCCGATGACTCTTTCCCAGTGCCTTGGGACTGAGAACCCATTAACCCCTCATCAAAGTTTGCAGCCTTGAGGTATTTCTTATAAATGAATATAGTTGACCTTTGAACAACACAGGTTTGAACGGCACACATCCACTTATATACAGATTTTTTTTTCAATAAAAACAGGACAGGACTATAAATGTATTTTTTCTTTCTTACGATGTTCTTAATAAGATATTCTTTTCTCTGGCTTACTTTATTGTAGGAATACAGTATGTAATACACATGACATACAAAATACATGTTAATCAACTGTTGATATTATCAGAAAGGCTTCCAGGTCAACAGTAGCTATTAGGAGTTTGTTTTTAGGGGGTCAAAGCTATACGTGGATTTCCAACCATCAGTGCCCCTAAACTCCACGGTGTTCAGGGGTCAAGCCGTAATTACCTCATTCCTTCGTCACCCTCTCACTGCATTCAGAAGAGCAAAGTTGTAAGCTGAGGCTAGGCGAATATGCTTGTACTCCCTCTTGTGACCTACCATTTCGAAGTACATTTCTTGTGGTTCCTTGAGGTTGTATCCTAAATTATTACCCTGTTGGCTCTTCACCCCGAGCCTGCACGTGCTTACAATTGGAAACACCCATGCTAGACTCAACAGGAACCACACACTTCACTAAGCCTGGGTTCCTCTTTAATGGCAGACTATCCTTTAACCACATCAACATTTTGTTATTTTGGACAATTGAAATTAAATTTAAAAACCAAGATCCAGACCAAAGAGAGAGAGAGAAAGGAGGAAAAAAGGTATGATATGGTTTAGGGCTAGTAGAAGAAGCAAGGGGACTATTTTTACCTGGCAGCCTTATGAAACGATCAGGCATACAGAGAGGATTTCAAACATTGGTGTATACGCGAGTCTACTCGAGAGCTGTTTAAAAAGCTAATTTCTTCTCATCTCCCCCAGGCCCCGTTAAGATTCGGCAATTCTTGGTTGGGTCTCTGAAACCTGTGTTTTCCCCAAGTACTCTGGGTGAGTGTGAGGCAGGCGGCCCTCTGGGCAGACTTTGAGAACCCCCTGCTGGTGGGTGAGAAAAGGAGCAAGAGAGGGGCGACCGTGTGGCTCAGTCCTAAGCGTCTGCCTTCGGCTCAGGACGTGATCCCAGCGTTCTGAGATCTAGTCCCACATCAGGCTCCTCCGCTAGGAGCCTGCTTCTAGCTCTCCCACTCCCCCTGCCTGTGTTCCCTCTCTCGCTGGCTGTCTCTCTCTCTGTCAAATAAATAAATAAAATCTTAAAAGAAAAGAAAATGAGCAAGAGAGGGGCTCACAAAGAATTGTCTCATCCTTTGTGAGTAGGTGACTTACAGGGAGTAGGACTTTTATTCCGATTTTTTTTCGGCTGCTAACTGTTCTAGGCTGTGCAGCCTAGAACAAATGGGCGTCACTGCTCTAAGAATGCCCCAGCAACAGCCCTGTGCCCCGCTACAGAGCTGCGAGGGAGCTTGAAGATGTAGCCAGATTTCACTATTTCAACCCAGACTGGACATAGGGCAGTCCACGTCTGACACCGGCCACTCGGAGTCAGTGCAGACTCCCCAAGCAAAGGGCTCGGGCCTCCAGGAGACCAGCCTCCCCTTAGATGCTAGAGACAAGTGGAGCCCCCAGGACCACCTATACTTCTGATGGACTGGATATAAATTCAGCGGAGGGGGGGACTTACAACCACCTCAGGTTTTATAATTCTGTGGAACGATTCACAAAACTCTCTGGAAGTGCTCTACTTACTATTACAGTTTTGTTACAAAGGATACAATAGGGTGCATTCTGGGATGGTCTGGGAATCAGACCTTCTGTGATATATAATAATATATATTTGGCTTTTTCCCTGTTTGTGGCACAGAGCTCCTAAAACCTTTGCAATCGCCTGTGACAAGAGTGATAAAGGTGTCTTATGTTAACAAGGTGAATTTAGAAGGCACCTAGGTAACCTAAGGATGGGGCCTGGTTGCCAGGGGAACCAATGGTGTGAGCAGAGGGTTGGAATTTCCCATCCCACCTCCTGACTTCTAGGGAGGAAAGAAGCGCTGGAGGTTCAATTGATTGCCAGTCGGGTCCATGATTTAATCAATCATGACTATGTAATGAAGCCTTCCTAAAAACACCAAGAAAAGGGGTTTGGAGAGCTTTCAGTTGGGGAACCTGTGGAGATCTGGGGAGAGCGGTGCCCCCCCACCCCGAGAGTATAGAGGAGCTCTGCGTTCCCTCCCACATGCCCTGTGCATCTCTTCTTTCTGGCTGTTCCTGAATTTTATCCTATTACAATAACCCAGCCAATGGGGTGCCTGGGTGGCTTGGTCTGTTAAGTGTCTGCCTTCGGCTCAGGTCATGATCTCGGGGTCCTGGGGTCGAGTCCCGCATCAGTCTCTCTGCTCAGTGGAGAGTCTGTTTCTCCCTCTTCCTCTGTGATCTCTCTCACTTTTGCTCTCTCTCAAATAAATAAAATCTTAAAAAAAAAAACACCAAAATCAATAACCCAGCAATCTAGTTATTATTTTCTTGAATTTTGTGAGTCACCTGCAGCAAATTAACCAAACTCAACTTGGAGGTCATGGGAACCTCTGATTTAGAGCCAGTCCATCAGAAGCACAAATAACAACCTAGACTTGCTTGTGATTGACCTCTGAAGGGGGGTGAAGACTTTCAGGACTGAGCGCTTAACCTGAGTTTGACACGACTTCCAGGTAAATAGTATTAGAGTCGAATTGAGCTGTAGGACATCCAGCTGGTGTCAGAGAATAGCTTGGTGTGGGCACCCCCCACCCCTGCACACACACCCTGGAATTGGAATTGGAATCCTTACCTTCCATGCCCTTTCCCCCTGGAATCAGGGGGTATTACCTTCCCAACATATCAGCATGAGCACCCTTCAAGAGGCTCCTCTGAGTTCTGGTGTCCAGAGATTTTATTAGGGTTTCATTATATAGGCACAATTGATTAAATCATTGGTGATGTGATTGAACTCAATTTCTAGCCCCCTTTCCTCCCTAGAGGTAGGGCTGGCCACAAGGTCCAATCCCCTAATCACAAGGCTGGTCTTCCTGGTAACCAGCACCCTTCCTGAAGCTATCTAGGAGTCCACCAGGAGTCACCATTGGCATAAAAAAGACACTCAGATCATTCTAGAAATGCAAGGGTTTTTGCCAGGATCTGAGGACAGAGGACAGATATATTATTTGTTATGTCACAGTTGTAAAAGACATAGATGTGTTGAGTGCGTGTGCGTGTGCGTGCGTACCTCGGCGCGCACTACCCATGCTGCTGGAGTCTGGAAACAGAAAAACAAGACTAGGGGCACCTGGGTGGCTCAGTCGTTAAACATCTGCCTTCAGCTCAGGCCATGACCCGTGGTCTGGGATCAAGCCCCGCATAGGGCTCCCTGATCTGCGGGGAGCCTATTTCTCTCTCTGCCTGCTCCCCCTATTTGTCCTCTTGGGTGCAATGCACCCAAGGTATAAAGTTTGAGACCTCCCTGACAAGCGTTGCAACATAGAACATTTCACCCTGAAAAAGGTATATAGCATTCCCACAAACACCCTCTTCCTGCTTCCTATTTCCCTCTTCTTTTCCTTTTTTTCTGTTTTTTTTTTTCTTTTTTGGCTTTTTCTTCAGTACCAAAATTGGTTGGAACAGACTGAAAAACTGTACGAGCCCATTAGGACCTTAATTACCTGTTAAGGATGAGAGCATCCAGTGAGGGACAACAGCATTCCATCCTTTGAGGGGAACTAATTGAAATTTCTCTTTTGAATCCACGCCCGAGTAGGTTGGGTGAGGACGTCAAACCCCGACTCAGACATCAGCGATTCTAATGCCGTAGGGATGATTTAGGGCACAAAGAGGTTGCCCAGTGAAGGGAATGAGAAGTTCAAGTCCAGTTCAGCGCTTTTCTTTCCTCCTGAGCTGAAGCCTGTGTACTACAAATTTTGAGAATAGAAAGAACTATATAAATGCAGAGAAACATTATCATAATTACTTTTGGCATAGAAATATTTTTAGCTAATGTTATTTTAATAAGAGCTGCTGTCAAGGGGGAGAAGGCAAATCAGTTAAAGCAAAAGTTTGTTCTCATGTTCTCTGAATTAATGTCCCCCCGCCTGTTTGGCTGGCTCTTTCAAAGCCTGTGAAGCAGCCTAATAGGGTAGCAAGCCTGTTACTCAGTCCCAGGGATCACATTGGGCAGCATTCTATGCCAGACATAGCACTTAATATTGCAGGAAAAGGGGGGAAGGTGATGGAACAGTCTCTGTCCTCAGGGAGCTTACAGTTGAGGGGTGTGGAGAGCCATCTGGACAACAAAAATACTAGGCAGAATGACATCTGGGTACAAGCATGTTATGTGGGTGCAAAAAGCAGGGCTCAGATAATTGCAAAGACAGACGCCGCAGAAGCACTCCTTCCTGGGAAGGTGGCGTTTGAGCAGATGCTGAAAAAGTTTGTGTAGAATCCTATGGGGTTACAGAGGAAAGGGCATTCCAGGCCAAGGAGAGAGCCTGAACAAAGGCAGGGAGTTCAGAAAATACGTACAATAAAACATGCAAATATCATGGAGTTTTGCCATATACACCTGATAAAATTACATACTTTAAAAAATTCTGCAGAGACATTTTCCAGTTTGGAAACATTTTCTTTTCCCCTCTCCTTTTTTTTTTTTTTTCTTTTTTTAAATAACAGTGGTTCTCAAAATGTGTTGTTCAGCACCAGTATCAACTGGGAACAGTTTAGAAATGTACATTCTCAGACCCCCATTTCAGGGCGACTATGTTAGAATCTCTGTGGTGGGTTCCAGCAAACTGTTCTGCTGGGTTCTCTAGGTGATTCTGATGCATGTTAAGGTCTGAGAACACATGACGTAACTCAGTGATTGCTCTCCTTCTTTTTGGTCAATTTCCCTTTCCCTGATCTCCTGGCTAGTCACATTTTTCCCTTCTCTTCTTAAGTTTCTGATCTACTTCCACCATTCTTTCTTTGGGCAGGTAACTTCCTTCACGGACGGGAACAAATGTGACCAAGAAGGAACACTTCCTGCTTTTCTTACAATCCACAAACGAAATCATCCCAGGGGCCCATCTTCACCTCCTTCCCCTCCTGTTTCCCAGCAAGGAGTGCCCTGCTTCTCATAGTCCAATGGCTCCTTCCATTGTGTCTTCCACAAAGCCTCCCAGGCATTGTTCTGGCACTCATCCTCTCGCCCAGGCATCTCCCATCTCTTCTTCCTTACCGGCCCAACTCTCCCATTTTATGAATGTGGGCCATCTCCAAAGTAAATAATGATAGTAATAATAACAACGACTTAACAACTACAAAAATCTTCTCTTGCCTCCATCTTCCTTAAAAAGTATCACTCTTTCTCTCTTCAGCTTTTGATTGTCAAACTCCTTGAACTCAGGAGAATAGAGTTGATACCAAAATTTAATGATAATATTTGGCTCTAATTCTATTTGCAATTTCTATAGTTTTTGATTTTTTTGAATGTTCCCTGCATTTAAGTTTGGTCCTTCATTGATCTCTGGACTCTTACCGATTCCTGCTTCTCCTTTGTTTCTGACTCTTCTGCTGTTTATTATCCTGCACTTCTAGTTCTTGCTTCTGTGTTCCTTAATCTCTGTTCTACCTGTTTTAAATGGTTCCCTGACTCATGGGTTCAACTACTGGCTGTATCTTGTTTACTATTAAATCTACGGTTAGGGGACACCTGGGTGCCTCATCAGTTCAGCATCTGCCTTCAGCTCAGGTCATGATCCCAGGGTCCTGGGATCGAGCCCTGCATGGGGTTCCTTGCTCAGTGGGGCTCCTGTTTCTACCTCTCCTGCTGCTCTCCCTGCTTGTGCACTCTCTCTCTCTCTGACAAATAAATAAATCTATGGTTAAATTTCTCACTTGCATTCTGAAGTGAAACCCTAATTTCAACCGTCAGTTGGACATTTGCATATCAAAACTGGACTCTTTATTCCACTGAATTAATTTTTAAAACCTCAATTCATGGCAACTACTTAATATATGAGGTCAAAAACATGGGAGTAATTCCAATCCTTTTATTTGTTCCAAAACCCATATTTATTTTGTTTCCAAAGCCCACAAATCCAACCTCAGAAAGGGTTATAAATTGTGTCTTATTTAGTTGTATATCTGGTAGCATAACATCATGCTGAACAACCCTCCTGCTAAAGCAAAAACAAAAATAAAAACAAGCCTTCTCCTATAAAAGTTCTAGAATGTACACCACCACCACTACCACCATGATCAAAAGCCAGAAAAAAAAAAAAAACAGGGACTCCAAATATTGAACTTAATAAAAGAGTATATAGGGGCACCGGGGTGGTTCAGGCAGTTAAGTGTCTGACTCTTGATTTTAGCTCAGGTCGTGATCTCAGAGTTGTGAGATCAAGCCCTGCATCAGGCTCTGCACTGGGTGGGGAGTCTGTTTGAGATTCTCTCTCTCTCCCTCTCTTTGCTCCTCCCTCCACCATGCTCTCTCTAAAATAAATAAATAAATCTTTAAAATATAAGAAATAAAGTATATAAAATAAGTATATTTAGCATATTTAAAGACAAATGTGTGGATTAAAAATATGAATAAAAAGCAATAGACTGTACAATTGGCAAGTAGATTTCCAAAAGAACCAAATAGAACTTTAACAATGTAAATATATAATTGAGATTAAAACCAAAATAAAAGGATTAAACAGGAAATTAGACACTGCTAGAGAGAGAATTGGGGATTTGGAAAATACTTCTTAAGAAATTCATAAGACAGTAACACAGGGAAAAAAAGAAGAAAATATATTAAAAAGGAGATTAAGAGATGTGAAAGATATAGAGAGGTCTATTATATGTCTAATTGAACTCCAGAAGGAGGAGAGAGAAATAATGGGGGACCAAGAGAGAAAGGCTGGAGTATTTAAGGATTGATTGAAACTTCTAATGCTCAGGTTCAGAGAACTTAAAGATCATAAAGAGTAGAAACAAGAAACCTTTACCTAAATATCATGATACACTAAACAGAAAGAATAGTCAGAAGGGAAAAATAAATGGCCTCCCGAGGAAGAATTAGAATGGCTTACAATTCTCAAGTTCAAAGTCTAGTATCAAGTGTAAATTTACCTCTCTCCCCCGCTCCTCTGGCTTCATTTATTCCTCCATCATTTCTCACATGATTTATATTATACATAATATAAGGGAGACCTCTTTGTATTGCATTCTACCTTGCTGCCAATTTTATCATCCCTATATTGCCAAAAGAACCCATTAAAATGTAATCATTCCACTCTGTTACTTAGGATTTCGGTTGGTTTCCTATTGCAAACACAATTAGTTGCAAATTTTTTCTGTCAGAATTCAAGGCCATTTCCCAGCCACTTCAGTAGACATTTTTCATTAACAGTTTTCTCTAGTTCTCCTGAGGTCCTGCCTCACTGAACTTCTTGCCAGATCCTAAATTCAGAGGCTCCTTAATGCCTTTGAAAATACTGTCCTTTCTTTAAGGTCTGTCCACTACATCCTCTAAGGCTACTGTTCCTTCCTTGCCTAGTAGCATCTGCGTAGTCTCTGTGGGTTGCCAAAACAGAACAGCATAGATTGGGTGGCTCAAATAACAGAAGTTAATTTTCTTACAGTTCTAGAGGCTGGAAGCCCAAGATCAGGGGCTAGCAGCACTGGTTTCTCAGATGTCTCACCTTGGTTTGTAGATGGCTGCCTTTTTGCTGTGTCCTTACATGCATTTTCCTCTGTGCATGTGCCCTCATGCTGTTTCTTCCTCTTCTTAAAAGGACGCCAGTCCTATTAGATTATGGTCTCATCTTATGAACTCATTTAATTTTAACTACTTCCTTGAAGACCCTAACTCCAGAGATGGGGGGAAGCACCATTCAGTCCATAATGAATGAGAGCAAACTGTATGACCCCAATATATGCCACTTTGGCATGTGGATTATTTTGAGTTAAAGGCAGTCAAAACTCAGCAGTCTTGGGGCGCCTGGGTGGCACAGCGGTTTAAGCATCTGCCTTCGGCTCAGGGCATGATCCTGGCATTATGGGATCGAGCCCCACATCAGGCTCCTCCACTATGAGCCTGCATCTTCCTCTCCCACTCCCCCTGCTTGTGTTCCCTCTCTCGCTGGCTGCCTCTATCTCTGTCAAATAAATAAATAAAATCTTTAAAAAAAAAAACTCAGCAGTCTTAAGAAAAACCTTTACCTCTTCCTTAACTACTTAAAAATAATTTAGATATGGAGCCAGGCTTGGAAAGAGAGCCTATTACCAGAAATAACTTTTTATCAGAAGACCTATCTATATGGCAGGCAAATATCTAATTACCAAATATCTGCTTCTTCTTATTGCCCTGTAAATTACCCTCCTACCCTTTGAAGCCCCAGCCCCCTATCCAGTTCTTTAGCTCAGGATAGCATGTAAGCCTCAATGCCCAACTTGTTTCATATATTGTATGGGATACTATATGTACATCATTAAACTTGTTTTCTCCTGTTGATCTGTCCTATATCAATTTGATGAACAGATGAACCAAAAGAATTCAGAAAGGTAGAGAAAAAAATTTTCCTCCCCTACAATAAGAACCTACCCTTATCTTTGAAGATCCAATTTCTTTGAATTATCCATGGGATCTTTTCCTGAAGGTTTTTGGCACTGTTCTATCCTGCCCAGTAGGTATTTTTCATAACAGGGTGACTGTAGCCATAACTGTGAGGGATAGTATACATATGCAGAACTCAAGAACTTTGTGAGCCCTTTGAGGTCACGGATCATATTCCTTTCTAATCTGAATCCACAGAATCTAGAATGCCTGTTTTATAAAATTACTCAATAAAAGTGAAAGTAATAGATTAAAAAAAAAATCAAGAGCCTGAAGTATGAATTTGATCTATTGTGGTATTGTTTATCGTTTAAAGGAGTACTCTCCTTTAGGCAAAACAACTCTATCATTATGTGCTACCTTCTGAGAAAGTGATTAAAATTTACCATCCATGTATGCACACCTACCAAATCTCACATTCCCATGGTAACTGGACAAGCTTCACATTAGGTATGTAGACACTGTTTCAAAGGGGGGCTGGGGGAGGTGGTGAGCAGAAGTAACTACTGTAGGCAGCATACGCTTTGTTCCTCATGCATAATGCATGCAGATTATGAAGGATTTCACCACTCAGGAGGAGACACCTATAGCTATAGTTATGCTGGTTGCCTTTTAGGGTGGGCTTGCCTCTAGCATACCCAACCCAGCCTTCCAAAGTCGCTCTTCTTGCATCCTGTGCTCCCTTATATTTTGCTGTTGGTAGGACTGCAGATCAAGATGCAGGAAAACTGTGGGGTTGGGGTCCAGTCGTATTTGATTTCTTCAGCAGATTCTATGTAATAGATGCAAGTTAGCTTTTGGAGCAGTCGGGGTTTTGAAAAGTGGGTTCCATTGGAAGAGATTCTTTTATATGTAGAGAGGTGGGGAAGGCTACCCGTAACTAACAAAGATCCTTCTCATTTTCATCGTCACTTATGACAAATATGAAATTAAAACATGTCTATAACAGCCTGTCTTAAAATGCAGGTTTTATTATTATTCAGAGATGGTGAGGCCAACAGATCAGCAGAAGATTGCCACTGAAAAGATCATTTGTTAGTGACGGTTCCCAACAGGTTCCCCACACCGTAAGGGGGCCCCACAGGGAAGTACCAGGTTTCTTGAGGAGGCAGAGGGAATGAGGGGAAAATGTGAGCAAGAGCCTTTACTGTCATTTCTGTGGGAAGAAATGGGTCCGATGGGGCTTAGGTTGGGTAATTTCAGCAGGCTCTGTCTGGGCCATAGGAGCTTGGTTGTCTCGTCCCTGGCCCGGGGGGATGAAGGCAGGTGGACAGTGGCCCTGATGGTGAGAGCCTGATAGAGGAGGTCATTGGGGGTGTGAACTTTGGGTTGGTTGGTTTGCATAGGAAAGGTGGGCTCACAGGCAAGTCAGTTATTATCTCCAGGAACTGTCTAGCCCTGGAAGGGACAGACCCTCCAGGGTTGGCAAGGTTCTGGATGTCAAAGCAGTGGAATAAAAAGACATGTAATGCATGACCCTGGACACTCAAACCCACATAAACTTAGGAAGTTTTCAATATTTGTCAGTGAGAAAACGAAAGACAAAAGAAATTGGCAGAACGGGGTGGATCAAAAAAAGAAATATCCCTTCCAAAAAAGTTGTATTTCTATCTTCCAAAAGGGGTTCGTCAAACAGGTCCACGGACAGATGGACAGCTCCATGGACAGATGGACAGCTCCGTGGATAGATCTGCCACAGGCAGCACCCCCACCCATGAACCCAACTGATGCTGTCAGTCAAGACAACATCTTCTGTGGCAGATCTCTTTTAATTTTATAAGAAAATAGTTGCTATAATATCTTGCAGCCTTTGATTCCTCTGAACATAAAGATTAGAAAACCTTGATTTTTTTTTATCAAAAAATAGACTGAAACACCAAAACTTAATGTCCTGGTGGGAGCTTAGTACAATAATAAATGAGTAGATAAAGCTCACCTCGGAACATCACTTGACTTGATAAGGGTAATTTGCACGTTTCCATTCCATGCCGTCCTTCCTGGGCTGGCATATTTCTTCTCTGCTGTCGGTCCCTTTGGCACCCTGCAAAGCAGCTGCTTATCTGATTCTTTCTGCACACTCGTGGCTGCTGAGAAAACACATCGCACATCCTGCCTTGCATGTGTTGCCTTGAATTATCTCTCCGTTTTACCACTTGCTGGAAAAACTGCGTCTCAGCAGTGCCCTAGCTCCCCTGGGAAAGACATCCATCAACACAGACCTGTTTTTCCCCTTAGGTGCCTGTCCATTTTGGTGCCTCTTATTAAGCCTCATAGGTTCCTATTCATCAAAACCACGCCAAGGAAGCCTTGAATTCTTCCTGAGGTGCCTATTCAGCAGAACGCCAGGGAAGAGCAGAGACACACAGAAAGCACTGAAAGAATGTGCAAATTAGGCTACCTATTTTTATTCAAAAGACCCAGAAATACAAAGGCATGAATTGGAGTTTTAAACAAAACCCAGTTCTGACTCATTAGGAGTGCCAAGCCTACCCTTCTCTGCTTTGAACTATCCAAGGAAGCAGGGAAGTTAGTGGTAGGAAAACAAAGTTAGGAATATCCTAAGGTTTGTAATTTAGCAGGGGAGGATGCATGGACTTTTGTTTATCTATCTTTCTACCTACCTACCTACCTACCTACCTATCTCCACAGAATACCTAACACGTTTGAAATAAATGTGAATGGGAAAATGTCACTTGTCATGTTAGAAAATATTAGAAGGGTATCAAGATGGGAACTGTGACCTCACTGCACCTTTGGGATCACTTTGGAGTGTATGTCCGGTGTAATAGATTACCTAGGAATTGAACTGTAATTAGGTTTAGAACAATGTTAATGATTCTACTATTTTTAGGAGAAATAATTACCTGGCAATGAGGACATGTCTTGCAGCCCCATAGTGGCTGGAGGGAGGTGTCATCATTGATGGGAAGCCAGAAGACAGGATGCTTCTCCTAAGGGGAAAAGGAATAAATATACTTGAGCTGCTAAGGAAAACAAGGCACAGAGCCACCTTCTAGGAGCTTCTCTCATGCATGTGTTCAATCTCTTTGCTGAATATGCTGGCCTTGATCGGAGGCCCAGCTGAGGAGAGGGAAGCAGAGAGCTGTGTGCCTGGACGGATGAGCGTAATTTCTGTGGTTCTCAGGTGCAAAGTTTCTAAAGTCCCTGGACTTAGTGGTTGACATAAAGAGTGGTTTTTGTCCAAAGGGCAAGAGCGGCGTCAGACTACAGGACAGAAGGACTGTGGTTCTTCAGGAAACAAAGGAACTGAGAAAAGAAGTTTCAAGTGGAAGAAGAGTGGATATCATTTTGATGTCTCTTTGGGCAAAGTCTGAAGATTGCTTTCTATCCCTAATACTCTCTTTGAACACAGAATGTTGCCTTGATAAATGAGGAGACAAGCGTTGGCGATGGTGCCGAGAGTGCCCTTTGAGGGACCAAGCAAGAGAAGCATAGAGAATGCAGCCAGAATCCATGTAGTTGGTCACTAGTTCTCCAGGGAGATCAGTGGGCTCAAAAGAGAAGCCAACCTACCAGCTTTTTTCCCCCCATCTTGACATAACCTAGTTTTTCTAGAATTTGTTTTTTGGCTATGTGGTTTTGAGATGATACACTCTCCATCATGTTCTTTTTTTTTTTTTTTTTTTTTTTTTTTTTTTTTGATTTTATTTATTTGAGAGAGAGTGAGTGTGTGGGGTGGGGGGAGCAGAGGGAGGGGCAGAGGGAGAGGGAGAAGCAAGCTGGGAGCCCCGCGTGGGACTCTATCTGGGACTGTGGGATCATGACCTGAGGGGAAGGCAGATGCTTAACCGACTGAGCCACCCAGGCGCCCCTCCATCATGTTCTTATGAAGATCATCAGATGTTGGCTGCGCATAGAACTAGCTCCAGCCCCCAGAGAATCACTGAAGGTGGCCACTGCCTGGACCCACCTGATTTTCATCAGTTCCGCCATGGGCTATGCTTTCTGGAAAAATATATAATGTAATTATTTAGGTTACTCAGAAGCAAATATAGTATTTGCAAATAAAGAGCCTATGAGATAAAATGTGAGATTCTAAAATGAAGTCAAAAAGGAAAGAATTGGAAGAGATTGTTTCATTGGTTACATTCATATAGGTTTAAAGGATTAATGTTCGAATGTGTACTGTATCCTCCCTACCCAGAACATAGTCTGGGCTCCAAGATTATCTGGCTCAGTTGTAAAGATATTTGTGCATTTAAAATTCTTACACTTGTTTCATATTGCGCTAGATAAAAATGGGTGAGGAAAAAAAAGGCAAACATATTGGCAGAAAGATCCGGAAGACCAGAGAAATGGTCTCTGGGTGTAAACTTCCTTTTCATTTCCTTCAATTTATCCTAATGAAAAGTTACCTTAGCAGAATGGTACCTGAGGGAGCGGTGGGTGTCTGAGGCTCTCTGAGTCAATTCCGGGGCACATTCAAATCCCCCCTCACCCATCTCCTGGGGAACATCCCTCAACGCGCGACAAACGTCTTGTAATCCATGCCTTTCGAAACAAGGCCAACAAGGACTTAAGCTTAGCTCACTCTTTTTTTTTTTTTAATGTTTTTTTATTATATTATGTTAGTCACCATACAGTGCATCCCTGGTTTCTTATGTAAAGTTTGACGATTCATTAGTTGCGTATAACACCCAGTGCACCATGCAATACGTGCCCTCCTTACTACCCATCACCAGTCTATCCCATTTCCCCACCCCCCTCCCCTCTGAAGCCTTCAGTTTGTTTCTCAGAGTCCATAGTCTCTCATGTTTCATTCCCCCTTCTGATTACCCCCCTTTCTTTATCCCTTTCTTCTCCTACTGATCTTCCTAGTTCTTATGTTCCATAGATGAGAGAAACCATATGATAATTTGTCTTTCTCTGCTTGACTTATTTCACTTAGCATAATCTCCTCCAGTGCCATCCATGTTGCAGCAAATGTTGAGAAATAGCTCACTCTTTGAGCAAAATTTGCAGATTGCTTTCGAGGTCTCCTACCCTCTTTGGTGATAGAACTTTACTGGGATAAACAAGCCAGAGTTGTTCTGCACTCCAGGTAAAACCAAAGTTTGCTGTCAGAACTGCAGACATTTTCCATCCTCCGGTCAAACGGCCTCTCACTCTGGACGGTCTGTCCCACTGTCAGCCAAGTCACTCAGGTGCCCTGGAAGCTGCCCTTCTCAAGCCTTCTGCCTTCTCACCTCTTGCACGAGGAGCTGCTGAATGACCCTGATGCTTCCCACCAGCTCAAAAATTGCAGTCCCATGTTTCTGTCAAGTCTAACTGCAGAAGTTTTTCATGTTGGCTGCTCTCTCAGAGAAATGTCAGAAACTCAAGATTCATGGTAGAATAAACTTACTTTTTAAATGGAGTTACTTTCACAAAAGGGATTATGATAGCGATTTGCCATTTCAGTTCAGGACTTTCAGAGGAGTGCCTGAGAAACATCTTTTTTTTTTTTTTTTAAAGATTTTATTTATTTATTTGAGAGAGAGAGAGAGCAGGAGAAGGAGCAGAGTCAGAGAGAGAAGCCGACTCCCTGCTGAGTAGGGAGCCCCAGTGCAGGGGCTCGATCCCAGGACCCTGAGATCATGACCTGAATGGAAGTCCCGTGCTTAACTGACTGAGCCACCCAGGCACCCCGAGAAAAACTTTCTTGCTCCCAGTATTTTCAACCATGTTTTTTTGGAGAGGCGCAAGGTCTTTTGCAAAAAAAAAAACAAAAAAAATTTAAAGTTTGCTCAAAACGTGTTCATAGAACTTTATTATTTTCTTTTCCTTAGAACCTTATTTTAAGACTTTTGAGGCTGTAGGTCACTGGAAGGAGACCCAAGGTTTTCTTTTTCTCTGTGAATATGTTGCTGCGGTGAATGTGTGTGTCTGAATGTATGTTCAATCCATTTGCAGATGGCGTCGTTTAAGACACTCCCTGCTTATTTAAGTTATCTAAGTGATAATCTCTTTGTGGGATTTGCAAAGCTTGGAAAGCAGGGACTAGTTTTTAAATAGGTATTTTGTAAAAAGTTGATCCAGGCATAAACACAAAAGGTTTGATACAAATCCTGCCAGTTGCCTTCCAGCAAGCTCCTGTGCACATTCATATAGACACATGCAGACTCCAGAGGGAACCCTGCTTCCAGTGGTCAGAATTAATTTTGAGAATGCTGATTTTTAATTTGTCATTCAGTATGCAGCCCAGCTATGGCGTGAATAGCGGGCAGGAGGAATGCACTGCCATCCCAGCCCCTGCTGGTTGGTAACACAGTAGAAGCAAGGAGAAAAAAAAAAATGAGTCCAAAAGAAAGAGAGGGAGCAGCAGGGGTTCTGGATTTCCAAATCCGCTCAGGTTCCAAGATCCTGGGTTTTGATAAAGAGCCTCAGGAGACTAATAGACGCTGTATTTTCAGTCTGATTTGTGAAATTTTTCCGTTTGTTTTTGTTCTGTTTTGTGTTTTGGTTTTTCATCATAGACAGTTTTGCTCTTGTCTGAGAAAATTATGGCACAAAACTTTCAGGACCTTAACACTGAAGCTGGAGCTGAGTGAAGGGTCCAAATTTAGCAGGCAACCCACCGGTCTGAAAGTACTGTTTTGACTTACAAAAATACAGTAAGATAGGGAAACATCTGAGAAGAGAAAATGTTTTGTCTGTTTTCCCCATGAGCTACTCGATATCAGCTTCCAAATTATAATCCTTTTATTTGAAAATGGATTTTTTAAAATCAGCGCTTGTTTGTATCAAATGATACCCGCATGTAATTCAAAGCTCCAAATTATTTCTTTCCACGAGGCTTGTTACAAAAAACAGCATTCTGACCTTCTCTCTTTTTTAATTTCCCAAAAGCCACACTTTTCAACTCTTCAACTGATGTTCTTTGAATTTACCTACATATCTCTAAAGAACATGCATTTATTTCTGCTTAATTTTTCAGTTTCAGATATTATCAGTGAACTTCCCGCTATGAGGGATTAGCTGTCTTCGAACACTGCCTCACCCCTAGTACAGACATACATTATAGTTCTCCTGTGCACACAATTTCCCAACATACTCGTATTAGGATTTTGGTTACAGTATTATGTGTTTATATTATGACCAGCAAATACACTCTACAGCTAAATCGTGATTGCCTTTATTTTCCTCCATGCCATGTTTTCATTCCTTGGACTTAATAATTATTTTCCTTTTTTTCCCTTTGCTGATTCTTCTGTTCTGTGTGTGTGTGTGTTTTAAATAAGAATGAACCTTACGAACAGACACTTTTCCAATGAAGACATACAAATGGCTAACAGACACATGAAAAAAGATTCAAAATCATTAGCTATCAGGGAAATTCAAATCAAAACCACATTGAGATACCACCTTGCGCCAATTAGAATGGCAAAAATGGACAAGGCAAGAAACAACAACTGCTGGAGAGGATGTGGAGAAAGGGGAAGCCTCTTACACTGTTGGTGGGAATGCGAGTTGGTACAGCCACTTTGGAAAAACGGTGTGGAGGTCCCTCAAAAAGTTAAAAAGAGAGCTACCCTTGACCCAGCAATTGCACTACTGGGTATTTACCCCAAAGATACAGACATAGTGAAGAGAAGGGCCATATGCACCCCAGTGTTCAGCAGCATTGTCCACAATAGCCAAACTGTGGAAGGAGCCAAGATGCCCTTGAACAGATGAATGGGTAAAGAAGATGTGGTCCATATATACAATGGAATATTTCTCAGCCATCAGAAAGAACGATTGCCCAACATTTGCAGCAACATGGATGGGACTGGAGGAGATTATGCTAAGTGAAATAAGTCAAGCAGAGAAAGACAATTATCATATGGTTTCACTCATTTGTGGAACATAAGGAATAGCAGGGAGATTGGTAGGAGAAGGAAGGGAAGAATGAACTGGGGGTAAACAGAAGGGGGAATGAACCATGAGAGACTATGGGCTCTGGGAAACAAACTGAGGGTTTCAGAGGGGAGGGGAGTGGGGGATTGGGCTAGGCCGGTGAAGGGTATTAAGGAGGGCATATATTGCATGGAGCACTGGGTGTTATATGCAAACAATGAATCATGGAACATTGCATCAAAAACTAAGGATATACGTATGGTGACTAACATAACATAATAAAAAATTAAAAAAAACAAAAATAAAAACAATGAACCTTGTGTGGGTGGCTGAGTCAGTTGGGGGTCAGACTCTTGATTTCAGCTCAAGTCATGATCTCAGGGTTATGAGATCAAGCCCCACATTGGGCTCCATTGTCAGCTCAGAGTCTGTTTGTCCCTCTCTTTTCCCGCCATCCCCCACACCCATCTGTACTCTCTTTCTCAAATAAATAAATAAATAAATAAATAAATAAATAAATAAATAAATAGAATTTTAAAAAAAGGAAAAAGAAAAAAGAAACTTGAGCCTCTCATTCAGTGGTAAATCTCTACACAAAATATTTAACACATTAAGTGTTCTATCAATTTCATATTTTTGAAGAAATCATTCCTGGAGTTTTCTTATTTGCTCTTATGTGATTGGTATACAGTTGTCATCTTTCCATCCCTCTTCATTATTTTTTTTTTTTTAAAGATTTTATTTATTTACTTGACAGAGATAGAGACAGCCAGCGAGAGAGGGAACACAAGCAGGGGGAGTGGGAGAGGAAGAAGCAGGCTCATAGCGGAGGAGCCTGACGTGGGGCTCTATCCCATAACGCCGGGATCACGCCCTGAGCCGAAGGCATACGCCTAACCGCTGTGCCACCCAGGCACCCCCCCTCTTCATTATTACCCTGGTAGTTTCCTTTGCTCCTCTTCATATTGGATTTCCCATTTTCCTGAATCCCATGCATTCTTCCTTTTTTGATTATTTTCTTAATTTGTTTAATGGGATATATTTTTTTTGGTATCTTCTTGAGAAAGAGTGCATTAGAAGTAAATTTTCAAGACAATATTTATGCCTGCCTAAAAATGGCTTTATTCTATCCTCACATGTAATTGCTAGCTTAGCTAAGTATAACATTTTAGATGGAGAAGCCTTGGTAGTGTGCGAATTAATTTTTTTTAAAAGCAGAACAATACCCAGCTGTAATAGGCAGCTTGTGCTAAGCACTGCCGCAGTAACAAACCACCCTCAAAATCTCATTCATTTTACAACAATGATAGTTTATTTCTCACTCACGTTTTATACTGTCAGCAATGAGTCATCTATAATTGGGATTCATGTGCCTTCTCACTCAAGATCCAGGAAGAAGTGGCAGTTCCTGTCTGAGCCCCACCATTTTTGTGGCAAAGAAAAGAGTAACAAGGTTGGTGGTATTGTATGACTCTTGAAGCTTTTGCTCAACTGTCATTGACCAAAGAACGCCCATGTCAAGCCTGGCAATAGAGTGGGGAATTACATTTCTCACACAGGAAGATAATACAAGTTATTTATCAACTGGAGGGAATTTATTATCCTCTTACGGGAAGGAGCATAAATAATTAGGAAAAAATATTACAACTACATAGATAAAGTTAATGGTAGGGACTTTTATGTTTGTCTTTATGGAGGACTTTTTATAGCCTGTTTTTTTAAGAGCTTTTTTTTTTTTTAAGAGCTTTTTAAAGAGCAGTAAAATGGGTGAGTAGTACCTCATAATTAACTTCCTCCATGTAGTCACCTGTGTGTTATTCTTACACTCTTAAGAGCCTGGTGAAAAGAACATATTGATGTTTGCTACCACTAAGTCATAGAGTTACATTTTCAAATTTAGAATGAGCTATTGGGACCATTTTGTATAAACCATCGATTAGGTACAAATTACTAGATTGAAAATCCTGGCTTTGTTTCAATTCCCTAAATGACATGTTAGAGTTTAGATGACTCATACACAAAACAGGGATCCTGTATCACTTGATTCACCAGGCTATTCTGAGAATTAAATTAAAGACCATAATATGCTCAAAAAAACATAGTCAAGTTTCCAATTTATATTAGGTATCTCTGCATATTAGTTAAATGTGAATTTCTCTAGATTATGAATCAATAGAAGCTCAACATTATAGACAGAATGAGAACTAATTATACATTAGACCTAAACATCACTTAATAGAGATGATATTTATTATCATTATGGGTAGGCTAAAATAATATATTTTTACTTACAGGCGTCATATTCTTTGTTAACCCACATAAGCACAGCTTTGCAGAAATGCTGAATCAAAGGTTGACTTAAAAGAAAGCCAAGGAATGCTTTTCAACCTGCTTCCAATTGCTATTTACGTCCATGGCTCATACCAATTGTGTATAAACATTCGGCATGTGAGCCTGCACATATGTTCATGGCTGTCATCATTGAGTAGATTGTGAAACATCCCACTATCTCATGACAGCCCATTCTGGCTTCCAGCCAATTGTGTTTGGTCCTGATGGTGCCGCCTGAGCAAGCTCCCGGGGCTATGGAGGCAGCGCTGACTTAAATCAATCTGAGACGCAAGATGGTAATTTCCACACTGGTCCCGTCACATAATGTAAATTTAGATTTGATTTTTGAAATCTGCAGAAGTCAAAAGAACTTTACTACTTTTGTGGAAACTTTTTCTCCAACAACTTTAATTTTAGAAAACTCAAGTTTTGACCTCTGCACGTACTTTGTGGTTATTGGAAAAGAAGGCCCTGGCTTAGAGCATATTGCTATCTTGGTAATATCAAAGGTAAATCATGTCTGATAGTACACTAATGGCTATTGCTGTCCCTCAGTACTTTCCCCAAGAGAACTGTATTTCCTGGGTGGGAATGAAGAAGCTGTTATTTATAGTTTATAATCTCCATAAGGCACTGTCAACAGATATAAGCTCTATTCCTTGATACATATGTACTTCTATCATCCTCTCTCTCTCTCTCCCTTCCTCTCTCACCTTTTCACTCTCTCGCTCACTCTTTCTCTTTCTGTCACTTTTTTTTTTCCTGAAGGAATTCATATTGGTCTCTATCTTCTCTTCTGACATTTGTCCCTGTGTTTGAAACGACAGTAAATAATACAGACCTTAAAAACTACCTACATAAACACCATATTCAAGTCAGGATCAAAAATCCCTTACCCTCAACATTTTTCTTTCTAATAGAAACTAGACTTATAGTTCTTGGGGGGAAAATTACATGGCTGAAATCTAAAAATATATTAGCTCTTGATAAACAACTCCCCAAAGCCTTGGATGTTTATGATTACATAATCTAAAATGCTGAACATGAATATGTGTGAATAGAAGGGTGCTAAATCAGTCCCCAAGGACTGTGGATTTTAGTTTTTGTTTTCGCTTCCCAGGGCTGCCATAACAAATGACCAGAAATTGGGCAGCTTTACACAATAGAAATGTTATCTTTCACAGTTCTGGAGGCTACAAGTATGCAGTCAAGGTGCTGACAGGGCTGCGCACATTCCAGAGGCTCTAGGAAAGAATCCTTCCTTGCCTCTTGCAGATTTCTGAGGGTCTTGGTGTTCCTTGGCTTGTGGCCACATCTCTCTCTGCTCCATCTTCGCATTGCCTTCTCCTCTCTCCCTCGAAATTCCCTCTGCCTCTCTCTTATGAAGATATGTGTGAGTGCATGTAGAGCCCACCCAGATCGTCCAGATAGCTGCTTCTCTCAAGATCGGTCACTTAATCACATCCTTTGCCAAATAAGACGCCATGACGGTTTCCAGTGACTTGGTGTGGATATCTTCCAGCAGGCTACTGTGCAGCTGACCACGCTTTGTATTCTAAGTGCTCATGGTTAAAAAGTCAAAGGACATTTTTCTTTTGGTGAGGCAGGCGAAAGCTTTGGAGAACCCTTTCCAACGGGCTTACAACATCCTCTGGTAGGAGGGAGATCTCCTCCACTCGAGTGCCGTCTGACATCACTAGTCTTTGCTCTTCCCTTGGCTCTTCTGACTCCTTCACACGTGTTTTCTAACGTGGACCATATGGATTTTCCAGAAGCATTGTCTCCTTTATCACATTCAGCGGTAAGTTAGTTTATCAATGGACTTTGTTCTTTTTTTTTTTTTTTGTTAAAGATTTTATTTATTTGACACAGAGACAGCCAGTGAGAGAGACAGGCAGTGAGAGAGAGACGAGCAGGGGGAGTGGGAGAGGAAGAAGCAGGCTCCCAGCAGAGGAGCCTGATGTGGGGCTCCATCCCAGAACGCTGGGATCATGCCCTGAGCTGAAGGCAGACGCTTAACGATTGAGCCACCCAGGCGCCCCCTATCAACGGCCTTTGTTCTAAACACACGCAAAGAGTTGAGGCCATCCCAGATTTAGGGTAGCACACAATTTGACTTTTAATGGTGGATTACAGTCCCTCCTGGGATCTGCCAGGAATGATTCCCTTCTGTATTTGGTTGCTGAGAGCTTTGCTAACTCCCTTTGGGGCTTAGAGACTTTTAAGTAAATAGACTTGCTGTTTGGGGATGTTCACTGCAATCTGATTTTGCCTTCTGGTCTCCATGTTTTAAGGGTGAGCAAGGAAGGGGAATGCCCATTAGTATGTATGAGAGGAAGTAGAGAAGAAAAGGATGATGGTTGTCTCTCTTTCCCATCACAATGGTAGGAACAAACAGAACAATTGGGATGTGTGTCCACATACTCTAATATAATCTCTGTACCTACAGTAATGTGCCCTGAACACTGAGTTCAGAACTAGCCTGATTTTCGGGGTCCCTGCCTGCACTAGACTTGGTGTAGGGCTGTCAGTTCTTTTCCTGGGGATAACCCCATCCAGTGTTTACTCCTCAGTTCATAGGAGCTTCCTGCTTATTTGCCCTCTGCTCCTTCTTGCCAGACTCAGACCCTCTTTACTCCAAACCACAGAATGAATTGTTTGTGCCCTGACCCATTGCCGGGAAACAGCCTGACGGGAATTTAAATGAAATGACTACAACAAAGGCATGATCTCTGGTTGATTTGCTCTGAAATGGAGTAGAGTGAAAATCAAGTACAGAGCATAATTTAATGCTCAGGTGTGCAGCTCTGTGTATCAACTACTCCGTCCACCTGCTGTCCCTGTTTTTCATGACTGTGTCACAGGGAACTTATAGAGTGTATATGGATGGATTATCTTATAACCTAGAAAGATAATTCAAATTTCATGCCTTATATCCAGCCTGTGCCTAATATTTTTTACGAGCAACCACCCTCCGCCCCCTCTATATCACAAGGCAAAGAAAACACTGGGTTGCTCATAGCTGATACATTCAAAGTCCACCTATAAAGGCTTATTTCCAGGAAAATCCACACCAAAAAAAAAAAAAAAAAAGGAAGAAAGAAAGAAAGAAAAAATACCCCAAGTGAGGATACCAGTTTCCTAGGGTTGCCATAATAAATTACCACAAACTAGGTTACTTAAAAACAGAAATGTGTTCTCTCACATTTCTGAAGTCAAGAAGCTTGAAATCAAGATGCTGGCAGGGCCATGCTCCCTCTGGAGGTTCTAGGAGAAAATGCTTCCTTGCGTCTTCCAGCTTTTAGTGGCTGTTGGTGTCCCCTGGCTATGGCGGCAACTCTCCAACCTCCCTCCCTCTTCCCATGGTTTTCCTCTCTGTGTCTGTGTCTTGTTTCCTTTATATTGCTTATAAGGTTACTGGATTTGGGACCTACCCTGATCCAAGATGATCTCATCTCAAGATCTTAACTTGCTTATATCTGCAAAGACCCTTTTTCCAAATGAGATCCCACTCAGGGGTTCCAGACAGACCTATCTATATGTTTGGCTTTGATTTCTCATGGGTCACAATTGTTTTCTCTATACTCTTACTTTGTGCTCTTAAACCCCAGGCATGAGATTGTTAAAGGAAGGACTTGAAAAAGTTACCATCCAAGAAGGAAGTATGTTTCTTTTTCACAGTGTGGAGCTGTGAGTTGAATTCAATCATGGTAGATGACTAGGCGAGGCAATAGAAAAACATGATAATTTGAGAACTGCATCCCCTTTATTCCCTTTGGATTTTCATGTTGAAGTTTCAACATTTTATATTTCTCCAGCCCCACAACCCATCTTTGTTCCACGTGCGTTTTCCTCTGATGTCAAAGAGAGAGAGAATATTTTCTTGTCAAAGGTGGTAGCTCTTCTGTGGGCTTTGATTTTGTTAATGTGGACACAGTTTGGTGAGAACAGTATTTCCACCCGTAATGCATTAGACTTATAGGTGATGATTCTCCACACACCTTCTTATAACCTCCAAGTTGTTTGGACTCTTGTTTCTAGCACTGCAAATAAATCTTCTGCCTAGCTTGCACTTTAGATAATATTTAAATTCCCTGAAGCTCCTGCTGATTGGCTATAGGTTTACTCTGCATGATCTGTTTCTACAATTGTCCCTTTTTTTTTTTAAAAAAAAGTCACAATTCAATATAATCTCTGTGAAAGAGTGTAGGAAGTAGATTTATAATTGTTTTTGTTGGGTAAGTAAATTCCCCTTTGGAAAATGCCAGCTGCTCTTCTAAGAAATGAATGACCTTGTTTGACCATCAGCTTTGGGACTTGTTAAGAAATATGACAGTCTCTTATCCCAAAGACAAAATTATCATTCCCTTCTTAAGCTTTGTCAGGCCCAATGGATCCTTTCTCATCATATATTTCAGGGGTTCAGTTTATCTTCCTTCACACAGGACATTTGGACACTGTATCTCAAATTTTAGTGTGCATAAAGATCAACAGGGGACCTTGTTAAAATGCAGATTCTGATTGAGTGAGTCTGACATGAGGTCTGAGACTTTGCATTTCTAACAAGCTCCCAAGGTGATGCCCAATTTACCGGTCTGTGCACCACATTTTGACTTGCAAGATTTTAGACTACGTTACATAGTAAAGGCAATAAAAATATGGTATTTAGAGAGAAAGACATTTGATTTGGGAAATAATCGATTTACTTTGTCTCTAGAATATTGGGAAGTGAGCACTGATCTTATAGTTTGTTGGTGGAACCTGAACCCTGTAATTATGAGAGATTATTTTTACCATGTGAGCACTTGCTATTGCCTGCTCTGCATCCATATTTCCTTTGAGGAACTCCTTCCGCTCCATTCCATGCATTCCTGGAGAAGGAGTGGTAATCCCGGGGTTGGGTTCACAATTACCAGTAGTACTTTGGTTTTGTTGCTGTGGTTGTTTTTACTGCAGGGATAGTACATGCCCCAGGGATGAAGATACACACCCTCTGGATAAATAAATGGATTTTCAAGAGGAAATTCCTTTTCTGATGAGAATATTAAGCTGGAGGGATGTGATTCTGGACCTGTCTATAAAAAAAAGAAAACAACATACAGAAGCAAATGCGCCCAACAATATTATTTTTATACCTGGATTGCCCATGACTAAACCCAGCTCTTTTTATTACATAAGCTTATGAATTTCCCAAGATACGTTCGGTCGTGCTTTTTTCTGCTTGTAACCGAAAGTATTTTGACTCTTAACGTTTGCAGAGATTTCGGCTGATTGGTCCACTGAACAGCTGTGTCTTCACTTGGCTTCCCCAGAAAGCCAGGCCTGAGGCAAAGCTTTTGTGTTGTGGCTTTATTGGGAAACTCAATCCAGGAAAGGAGGATTGAGGGAAAAGGAGGTGAGGTAAGGAAGGAGAATCAACAGGGATGTGTGCTATTGTGATGACCACTGCTTGGTACCACGAGCATCTGATTGTGGGATCTTCTACTGAGAAGCTTATATGAACTCCTGTCTCAGGAAAGTCTGCTTGGTGGGGAGAATGGCGGAATTTATCCCCCAGAAGTTTGCCCCATGGTCTTTTAATTCCCCTAAACTCCCAGGTTGTATATGTGTGGATACTTAGTCCTTTGGTATTTTCAGTCTTGGCCACAGTAGAGCCTCAGGTTAGGAGGTGAACAGGGGGGCCTGGCATAAGGAGAAGCCTTTTCACATTGTCTCTACATGATGTTGGCTGGCCGCAGTAGTGGTATCCATAGTAGAACAGGTGTCAAAGTTCCTGGAGTTGGATGAGGCTGAGAAGATGTGAGCTGGTGCATTGTCACGTGCTCTTTAAATCTGTGTGCTCGATGCTGTGTCATAGTGGTTCAAGTCTCTGCTTGTCCTGGCAATCTTGCTAGACAATATTGTATGACGTGCGGTTTTCTGTTGAAGGCTTGGAGGTTGGGAGTGCTCTTGTGACACCAGGTGTATTAGTTCCCCAGGGCTGCTGTAGCAAAGTACCACGATCTAGGTGGCTTCAAATAGCAGACATTTGTTTTCACATTTATGGAGGCTAGAATTCTGAAATCAAGGTGGTATGGGGCTGTGCTCCTTCCAAAGCCTTTAGGGCCAAATCCTTCCTTGCCTCTTCCAGCTTGGGATGGATGCTGACTTCCTCGGCTCCCTCTGCCTCTGCCTTTCTCATCATAGGGTCCTTTTCTATGTCTGTGTCCTTCCTTATAAGGACAAAAGCCCAGACCGACTCTAGATCTACTGTGATGGCATTTTGAAATTCTTAACTATTTAGGTCTGTGAAGACTCTATCTCCAAATAACGTCACATTCTGAAGTTCTAGGTGGACATGAAATCTGGGGGGACACTATTCAACCAACTACACCAGCATGGCTGTTCAAGGACAAAGAGCAGCTTGGCTTATAGATTGTGTGCAATCTCGCTGACCTCATGACACGAGGACAACGTATTTGAGAAGGGTGACTTCAGCACAGAAGTATATGTTTTCATGAGTAGTCCTTGCTCAGATTTGATAAAGCCCAAATCTATCACCACATTTCAATATAATTCTGATTCCTTCCAGGCTCATGGCCCACATATTAAAATAACAACCCATATCCTAGAATAAGCAGTGGGGAGCATTATTATAGAACCCAAATATATTTTAATGCATCCTAAGGGTGCTCATTCAGTAATTTCCACTCTTTTGGGGGGCCTTGTTCTGCTATGAGATGTAAAGTACCAACCAATGCCCAAATTCAATGGGTATTTGAAAATCCCAGTTGAAATCATCAGGTTTTCCATCCACAGAATCCAGGGGCTGGAGGTACCACTGAGGATTATACCTATTTTCACGAAAGTCTGTATCACCTGTTCACTAGAAATAAGGTAAATAGCAAGATTACATTGATTGAATAAAGCAAATATGGACAACATAAAAATCTCAAGGCTAATGATATCCTAAATCAACAAAAAAAGAACTGTCCAGAAATACAAAAATACAGAAAGGATAATTCCTAAGATGCAGATCAAATTGATAAGGCAAAGTTTGAGATATTTAATGCTGACCTTTGTCCCCAGGCCTAGCCTTGCAATGATATGATATGTGGGTGTTGAGTTTTAAATTCCTAATGAGTGAGTAAATAAATGAATATGTATCTTATTTAGGCCCTATTATTATATACTCCAATGTTGCCTAGTTATGTCTGAAATTTCCTTAACTAGAGTGTTAGTAACTCCTCCTTCATTTAGGGATCAGGCTGAAAATTCATGGGGAAGATGCCACAATAGCTTAAATTCACACAAAGATGCAAAATGGCGCACCCAAGTCTTTTCTGAAAGTGTGTGTTCATTGTAGGGTGGAGTAGAGCCCCAGGGGGGACCGGACTCTGAGAAAGTCTAGAAAGCAGAGATTACTTCAAGCTACATGTTTACACTGTACAATTTCCATCTAAGACCTAAGTTCAAACACCCCCACCCTTCAAGAACCGAGTTGGTGTTGAACTTTTTACCTCTGAACAACCTTGTAACCTAACAACCCGGAAGCAGGAGGAGGAAGTAGAATTCCTGGGACTAACTATGAACCAAAGCTCAGTGATTGAGTAACAGAAAGAGGTGAGATACTAGTGCTAACTTATTGTTAAGCCCTCACAGCGTACAAATCACAAATTACAATATTACTGTTTAAACTCCTTTAGAATACATTCTGTTGCCACCACTGCCTACATTCTGTGTTGGTTTGATGGTTTCTCCTTAAAAGAAGCAGGAAGAGTCAGCATGAATGTAGAACTCAGGCCAGAGGTATCTGATATAATATTTTAGTTTGATGACTTTGGTCTGAGAGACTAAACATAATCAGACATTGTTGGTTAGAAGAGGCATTTATTTTATTGAGGTTGGTGGTGAAAGGGGAGAGAAGGAAGGGGAAATCAGGGGTAGGGAAATCTCACTTATCTGAAATTCTTTGACCATATATCTTCTTTAATTGGTATTACTATTGGATATCATATTTATAGAGCGTACAACCTCAGTGTCAGTTGCGCTCCAGTAATTTCTATCTCCTAGAGAAGGTTATTTTAAGAGGTTTCTTTAAGTCAAATGTATCAAAATGCCCCCCACCAGCCTCATGGCAGACCCCAGCTCTTCCCCTCTTAGGGAAATCTCTGAGAGTTCCCGAACACAGGGTTGTTATCGCACTAATACAAGTCCCCCCGTGTGCATGCTGGTCACCTCCACAGACCCCTCCTCCTGACCTTCGGTGACCTCTGCTGCACCTGTTCTCCCAGCTCCTGCTGCGTAGGGCACTCCAACATTTCACCTGCATTCAAATCACCAGGACATTTCATGTCCTGGGTGGCACCTCCTTTTTCTCTGTCGTTGTCCCTCTCTCAATCTTCTTTTGGGAAACAAGAGAAATATGTTATTATGCACGCAAACATTCAGAGCAGAAATTTGATTACAAACTTTGGTGTGTATATGTACATGAGAAGGCTTTGTTTAATATGTAAAATCCTGTCCCTGCCTCCGGACATTCTGATTCCTTTGGTCCAGTGCCAGAATCTTCATAGATCATCGGATGTAAAAATGTGCTGTTTTGTTCCACTTTGAGAGGCATTTTTTTGTCTGTTTTTCTCGCTTGCGTCCCTCCCTCATTCTTCTTCTCCACCTTCAGTCAATGGCCTCTTCTCTGCGAATTTCTTCAAGGAGGTGTACGGCAGGGTGGAAAGCAGAAGAGGGCTACTTTCCTACTGATGTATGTTTCCAAAGGCCTTATTTCCTGATAAAGGCCTATAACACTCTTGTTTTGGTCACAGGCTAGATATCAGGTGACATCCAAGGGAAGATTGAAGGCAGGAAGGGAAGCCTCTAGGTTGATGGACACATAAAAAGTTTTGCCAAGAATTTCCAAGTCCATTGGTGTGGAGAGAAACCAGTAGATCTGGAGGGCCCAGGTGTGCTGGGATGACTGATGTGTCCCTACAACCTGCGTGAACGGTGGCCAAACACCAGCTGTCCCTGTACCCCAATGCCCTGGCACTTCCCAAGACTTTAGTGTACTATGGCACAAATGAGGTTCTTTCATTATCATCCCCAGAAATGATAATAATTAACAATAACATCACACTTTTATGTCCTAAGCGTGGTTCTCAAAGCTTTAAATAAAGTAACTTGTTTATTCCTTGCAACGGCACTGTGAGGAATGTATTATTAGCTTTATTTTACAGATGACGAAACCAAGGCACAGAGAAATTAAATAACGTATTTTAAGTCGCATAGCAAGTAGCCAAGCCAAGATTTGAACACGGAAGGTATGGCACCTGTCCTAGTCTGTTCGGTTTGCTATAACAAAATACCATAATTGGATGGCTGAAGCAACAGGTATTTCTCACAGTTCTGGAGGTGGGGAAGTCCAAGCTCAAGGTGCCAGCTGATTCAGTTCCTGGAGAGAACTCTCTTCATGGAGGGCAGATAGCAGTCTTCTCCCTGTGTCCCCACCAGGCAGAATGAATGAGCTCTGATGCCTCTTCCTTATTCATACAAGGGCACGAAACCCTTCAACCCCCCCCCCCGCCCCTAAGAACTTCATCCCACCCTCATGGCCTCCCCAAAGCCTCATCTCCTAATACTGTCACTTTGGGGAGTAGGGCTTCAACATATGAATCGGGTGGGAGCCAGGTGACACAAACGTTAAATCCATAATAGAACTAGAGCCCATGATCCGAATTAAAAGGCTGCCATTTAAAACAAATCTGTATAATTCTGGGACACCTGAGTTTGCAGACTGAGGTTCCTACTTCTTCTGCTCGAAAGCACAGCTGCAGACCCAGTGCCCACAGAGTGGCACCATGCAATGGGCTACGGGTAAACTGCATGAACCTTACAGACTGAATAGTCACTGCTGTCACCCAAGGGCTGAAAAGTGATTGTCCCAGGGGAGTTTCCCTTATGGACTTGGAAGCCATTCGATCTGCCACAAGTTCCCATGTAATTGCCTCTGAGTCGCAGGCACAGGGAATGGCAGACTGCCTAGAAACTACTTACACCATCTTAAGAAATTGGAGGGTGAGGCTGGAGGTGCAGACGAGGACACGAAATGAAGAAGCCGGAAAAAGAAGAGAATGTCCCCGAGCTCCAGAACTAGAAAGAAAGAGCCCCTGTGGAGGGGAAGGGGAGCACTGATCCCCTCAAATGGGTTTTCAACCCAACGAAGCGGAATGCACCTCTTTAATCTCTGGTGTTGCTTTATTAAGAAACATTCTTCTTACCTTTGCATACCAGCGAGCGCTTCTCGCCACACCTGTTCTCCCGCCGGAGCCCAGAGCTGTCTGACGGGGGAAAGCAGAGGTCAAAGCCGGTATTCAGAGGAAAGTACGGAAGCCTTCAGCAGGAAAGCAGGCGGGGACGCAGAGATCCAGCATGGGGCAGGCAGAGCCCCTGGCTGCCCTGCTCTCCCCCTCAATGGGGTCCGTGCCAGGCAGCGAGAGCGCGGGAGAGCAAGCAGTTCCCTGCTACTTGGGAAGTCATTTCCCTTAAACATAGACATGAGTTAGAGCAGGTTCAAGGTAATCCCAGGAAGAAGGCATCTCTCACTTGCCTTCCTCCAAAAGTGGGAGAAAAACATTAATTTGTGATTATTCAGTACCCCTCACCCTTATCTTTACCAGATACCTGAACCCCATCCCTAGACCACATCGTGAGCCAGGGGAAGTCTGTCGTTGAGGACTTGCCCCCCCGCTCCTTCAGGCTCCACAAGATTCTTTCTGACTCCATTGATTGATTTCTTTGCTTCAAAATGAACCTATATAATTTGGAGAAAGAGTAATGACAGGAATGTGGATTTCATTTGGAAACTCCTTGCATTTAGTTTGGAAACAACAAAGCACTACAGCTTGGAAAATTGTTTGGAAGCGAAGGAAAGGAAAGAGATGTGAACGGGAGAAAGTCAGATAGTAATAGAACCTGTCTGGTCAAGGATGTCGTGAGGATTTCGGGGATGTGAAGAGTAGAACAGGGTGTCACCTGCCCCTTACGTGAGATATTCAGACAAGAAGTGTCCAAGTGGGGCAAGAATATTCAGTACCAGTGGTTTATGAATGAGATCCTCCTTCAGAGCTTTCAGAAAGATTTTATTATAGATTTAATTGGCTTTTCAATTAATTCTTTCAACACCCAGCTGTCAGGATGCAACCCTGTCCAGAAGCTCCTTAAAGCAATAGGGGGCTAGCCTGAGATTACGTGGGTTACACCCCAGTGAGGGAGAAAGGTGACATTAACCCTAGCTAGGGTCTGAAATTGTGCATAAGCATTGGTCTCTTTTTCGAATGCAGCAGTCCAGAGCCGGTCTGGTGCCCCCTGGGGCAGGCACCACACCAAGGATCAGCTCCAGCTGCTGTGTCCTGGCTGCTAGAAGGTTCAGAGAGGCCGGTGAGAGGCAAGATGCCTTATGATTGACCAAGGAGGCCAGGAGGGGGAATCCAGCTGCCCCTCCTCACCAAGTCCTCCATGCTGCCCGCCTTGTTTCCATCTTCCCACGGGGGGAGTAAGGCCAAGTTCCTCCAGTGAACCCTCCATCCCCCAGCTTCCTGAGAATTAGGAATCCGCTTGGTGCAGGGGCTGCGGGGAGAGGCCTGTTGTTCACAACATCCCGGATAGCTGGGTTTTGTTTTAAGGGCAGCTTTTTCATCCTCAATCAAGAAGTCTGTCATAACAAGCTCCTCCTGTAAATTACCGCCAGCACTCCCGTTTTACCACCTGGATCCAGGGCCCATCAACCTTGTCAGGCCCATCTCCCCACTTGGGGCTCAGCTGCCTCGCCCCGCTCCTCCACCTCGTGCATGCCCTCTGCCTGCCCGACTCTGTGCGCTCAGCCAGGATGGAGTTTAATCAGACCCTGCGGAGGTCATGAGGATGAATGGGATTTGGGACTGATGGTTAAGGGAGTGGCAAGAGAAGGAGAAGAAATAGGTCAGCAGAAGTTGGGGCTCAGAAGAGCTAAATATTTCAGAACCTGGAATTGGCTAGAGAGAGTTGCAGTGGGGAAGAGAGAGACACAGAGACAGAAACAGGAAGGGAGGGAGAACTTTGTACTGAGAGATACACAGACCTCAGCAGGTTCCAGCAGTTAAAAGGATACGATATTGGTTTTCGTCCATTTGATTAGAACTAGAAATGCAGGGGCGCCTGGGTGGCACAGCGGTTAAGTGTCTGCCTTTGGCTCAGGGCGTGATCCTGGCGTTATGGGATCGAGCCCCACATCAGGCTCCTCCACTATGAGCCTGCTTCTTCCTCTCCCACTCCCCCTGCTTGTGTTCCCTCTCTCGCTGGCTGTCTCTATCTCTGTCAAATAAATAAATAAAATCTTTAAAAAAAAAAAAAGAACTAGAAATGCAGAAAGGAGGGAGGGAGGACCTCTAAGCCCTAGGCATACTTTGATGTTTGCAATAAATCAGGATCTTAATAGTTTTTTAAAAAGAGGGTATATATCTGATACTTTTCCTCCTATATCAACTCAGGAGGCATTCTTCATCTTTTTCTCATCGTGAAAAATGAGTACCAGACCCAAGAACACATGAAATCACCCCGATTCAAAACACAATAAATAAGTATATTAATAAATAATATATAATGATAAATACATAGTCCCTTCATGTGAAGGACATTTACTGTTCAAAGTTGACCCTAGAGGTCCCCATGGCCTCGTTTTCTTCTCTAGGTCCATGGAGACAGCAGGCTTGACACATTCCTTCCACCTTGGTGTAGTTTTCCAGCCCCAAAGTGATCTCTTCTCCACCTTGATATCGCTGAGTCTCTGCCACAAAGGAGGAAGAGAGGGACAGCAGGGAAGCCAAGGGAGCAGCTTCCTCTGATCTTGCGACGGCTTTGCAAGTTTATATGAACCAGCAGCCAAAGCTGAAGTGGGAGGGCAGGAGACAGCAAAATGTGGGGGGTGGGCTTAGAAGCGGTTGGTGTTCCTTTCCCACACCAGACATCTGAGTGAGCCCTGCGCGCCCGTGGCCTTCATGTCCCCTGGCCACCATTAGCTTTCACGAATTCGCTCCTTCTTGCTTCTTTCTCTTTCCAGCAGGATTCTAGACCCCTTCCCTGACCAGAGGCCAAGGTCATTTCCTTAAAGCTCCCTATTTTCTTCCACTCCACTCTTGCCTCCTCTCCAGGTACTCTCACTCTCCCTAATTGAATCTCCCTGACTCTTTATTCTCCCTTGATGCACTCACCTGGCTTTTACAAAAGTTCAGTCTGACTCTCTAATACTTCCTTAACACCGCTCTAAATTCCATACGCCGCACCCCCAAGAACGTCCCCTCCCTTGTGATTCCATGATCACCATATTCAGATGATTTGTACAGCCCCTTCTTGGCCCTCTCTGGTCACCCGGGCTCTGGTGCTGCCTTTCTACGTCCTCCCTGGGTATCGGCATTTACATACCCCGTGATCAGTGCAACTCCGCACACTTCTGTTAACATCAACACCATTTCTTCAGCTCGAAGTCTCAGATACATCTTTGATTCTTCTCTCACGTATATCTTTACTTTCCCACCAATCATCGTGTTCTGTGAACCCTCTACGCAACGTCTAGAATCCCCTTCTTCCTTTCTATTCCCACTGCTGCCAGCCCTGGATACCTTAACCCCTCTGCCTCTTGCTTAGAGATACATATGTATAGCTCCTGATTGCCTGCATATTTATCTAAACTCTGGTTCCTGCCTATTTCAGTCCAGCTGTCATACACATGTGGCTTTCTTCCCCTCCCCCTCCCCCCACTCCCAGAATGAAAAACCCTCTTGTTTATAGGAAATCCCAAAAGAATGGGAGACAGAGCCTTGCCTTTCACTATAGTTACCAAAAGGAAGTGAGTATGTATATTTCCTTTCTGGTCCCTTGAAAGTGAGGGCACAGGCCTGTGAGCTGAGCCTGGCCAAATATATGGTCCCCCTGGGAAATCTGAATCTTGAAGGAGCAGAACAAAGACTCAGGGAGCTCTGAGAATAATTTGCAACAGCGGAACCGGAGGTGGGCAGCATGGCCACGAATGATCAGCGGTGGCGGGGCCCATGCGGAGTGGGGACGACCCTGAGTCTGGCTCCATAGTGCTTCCCCAGCCAGGATGACCTAGGACGGGATCTTCGCTATGTGTTTAGATGCCTAGCCTGTCCGGAATCCTGCCCCTTTCCCAATCTAATTTTACATGCTTCCTGACAATTCTATGAGCATCCCAACAGCCTTTCAGCAAGTTCCATTCGTGTTTAAGTTATTAAGATGTAGGAACCATGTTTTCTAGGTTCTGTATTTGATGTTCAGACATGCGGGGGCCTTGCTGACATCAGAGGGACTGAACCTCCCCAGGGCTAGTCAATTTCTATACTTGAAGATCTCATCCTCCTTTCCTATGCAAACCAACCAATTCATAGCTCATAGCTCCAGCCACCTCCTTAAAGGCCCTTATATTCCCCTGTCCTAATCACCCCAGGACCATGTGCCAGACTACCGGGGATAGTCCCGAAGCCCAGAGCCCAATGAAGTTGTTTAAACTAGCCTAGCCAAAGTCTTGCTCGTTCTTTCTCATGGAAACCACAATACAGGCTCTTGTCCATTTTTTCTCTTCACTCCCTCTGCCTCCTGACCAACCCCCATGCTTCCCCCAGCCTTGTGTGGCATGGTAAGCTTCCTGTTTTTAGGGATCTGTGAGCATTAAAAACTTCTTCCTTTCTGATAGTCATTTCCATGTCTGTGTGTCTTACCTTATCTGATTAAACCAAATCCCAGCACCCTGAAGACCCCAGGTATCGTTCTGATGTTTGCAGCCAAGAACCCCAACTGGTATAACTCTGTTTTGTCAGAGTTTGGTGGGGGTGGGGTTGATCAGGAATAGGAAAACACTAACTTTGGAGGGGTTTTACCAAAAAACAGCAAAAGGCAGTCCCATAGATGTCCGAGATTAGGAAAAAACAAAAATAAAAACAGAACAAAACAAAAAAACAGCCACGTGAGATTTGGACTGGGAAAGCTTGATCCAAGTCACTTTCCACCATCCCTCAGTCTTAGAATGGCTTCTCTTCTTTGCTCCCCCCCCATCAATCTGCTGTTCTATTATTTTCTCTTTGGTTACAGGCTTTCTTTGATAATTGTCAGCATGCACATGGTCCCAAATGGCTGCTCTAACCTGACTCGATTTGATCTTTCAGTTTACTTACCATGATATGACTCAGTGCTCAGGAAACCACAGTTCATGGGTCAAATCCTGCTGGACACCTGTTTATGTAAATAAAGTTTTATTGTAACCCAGCCATTTCCATTCATTTATGTATTACCCATGGCTGCATGCACGTTGCCATGACAGATATGAGTAGCTGTGAGGGAGAGCAAATGGCCGACAAAAGCAAAATATTTCCTCTCCGGTCCTTTACAGGAAAACTTTGCTGACCACTCACTAACTGATTCAACCTGTCTGATACCCAGCTTCTAAATGCAGGTGAAACAGTAGATAGATTCAGTTCTGGTTAGATTTCTACCCCTAGTCCAGTCACCCAAGATAGAGTAGACATGATAATGTGTCATCCTTTGGAATATCTTGCTAAATTTGTGGTGAAGGGGCAGGTGTTTAAGAGAAAAGAAAGTTGAAAAGAGTGAATTGGTCATCACTGTTACGTTAAGAGTAAACCCATCAGGGGCGCCTGGGTGGTGCAGTCGTTAAGCATCTGCCTTCAGCTCAGGGCATGATCCCAGCATTCTGGGATCGAGCCCCACGTCAGGCTTCTCCGCTAAGAGCCTGCTTCTTCCTCTCCCACTCCCCCTGCTTGTGTTCCCTCTCTCGCTGGCTGTCTCTCTCTGTCAAATAAATAAATAAAATCTTAAAAAAAAAAGAGTAAACCCATCACTTTTATTTCCACCACACTGTTCAGGAACACAGGACAGCTCCCCATTTCTCACTCAGACAAAAACTAAATATTGCTGCATAGCTTTGGAAAGGATCCCCATTCCATCTGTCTGATCTCTTATGAAAGTGTTAGCTCCTTTGCCTTCTGCCCATTTTAAATCAAGGACAGACAGCAGACATTTGGGCCTCAGCATCTGTTATGATGGAGAGAAGAGAAGATGGGCCAGTCAGGTTGCAGACTGGAGAATGGGCTCTCCCAGGAAGCAATTGAATGGTCTAATGCTCAAAGATGCACAGTGACCCACGTCTGGTTTAGGCAGGAGTTAATATCTGAAAAAGTCCAAGAAAAATCAGTATAGACTATTAAAGAGAAAATCCAAGTATCATCTGTTCTCTCCCGAAATGACCTAAATCACTGAATTCACAGGAGCCAGAGCTTACATGCAAACAGGTTCCTACCCCCCACGAGACAGGGCCAGCCATGGCTCTGTGGCCAGGCACACTCGATTCATGGAGAGTCCAGTGGGAAACTAGGATCCTGAAGAGAAACTACGGTGAAAACAAAGTGAGGGGAGTTTTTAAAAACTAGTATTGGGTCAGCAAGCCTGTACCCAGTAATTACTCCAGTTGTCTGGATACCTGGTTGGAGGGGAATAAGGCTAATTCCTGGCTCAACCAGCCCATTGAGCTGAGGCTTCCCACACAGCCCCAGCTGGGTTCTGCTGTGACATGGAACATTGCTGAAACTGCAGCTGGCAGGAATCAGTGGCTCTATCTGAGATGGGCTGGAAAAGGTAAAGTATTATATTATTTCCATTTTCCATTCCACAGTACGAGCTTTCTGATACACACCGACTAGTTTCTTTCTTACCAATATAAGCCATCATGTTCATTCCAATGTAAGAATCTCAACTCACCATAAATTCACTCATCGCGAATACCCGCTCCTTCGTTGTCATCACACAACGCAACAAACCTTGAGAATCCATTATGTGTAGGATATTATTCAAAAGGCTAGAGAACTGTATGCTAACTATACTGGAATTAAAAAAAATAATAAAAGCAACAACAACAAACAAATGAAACACAAAAGGCTAGGGAACACAGAAGGATGAGATGTAAGGTATGAGTTAAGAAATGCCCCAAAGTGACCATACTTTTTCATAATATGGAGTCTTGCTAATGCAAAACACCTTATTTGAAGGCTTCTAGAAATGCAAACTATCCAGTAGTTGTTTGCATTAGGGTTATTCCTTTCATGAGTAATAGAAACCCAAATCGAATTGACGTAAGGAAAATAAAATAAAAGAAATATAACTATGAATGTGAATATCAATAATAATAATAAAAAAGAAGTGACCGATTTAACTGACAGAAACAGTCCCAGGATGCAGCTCAGGAATGATCTGTTTTCAGGCATGGCTGTTCTCAAGGGCTTAGATAATAATTATTCTTTTTCTTTCTCTCTTTCTGTTTCCAACTCTTGGCTCTACTTCCTTTATGTTGGCTTTCCTCTTAAGCAGGTTCCTCTTGACTTGTGGCAAAATGACTACAGACAACTCCAGGCTTGTATCTCACTCTCCTTGCAATACTAATAGGAGATTTCCCATTGGTTCCAACCAAGTACTCAGAAAAACTTGCGTTAGTCCAGCTGGGATCATGTTCCCAACTCTGAATCAGCTATGAGACAGCATGTAGTTTTGCCCAGGAAGAGAATTTTCGTGAAGTTCAGCATGCCCTCTAACTTTGGTTTGGGGGTGGGGGTTAGGCATCAAGTGACACTATCTCTTCAAATACAAGGAAACTCTAGATATCCGATTGACCCAATTTATATTCCTACCAAGGGACTCAGAACTAGACACCAGCCATTATGACTTTTTAAGGGCTTTTCACAATTCCAAAAACTCACAATATCCCATATTTGATAGTATGTTCCAACGTGGTTCTCAGTGACAGTAAGGTCCTTTAAACAAAGTGGGCTGTTTTCTAGTCTTTCGAAAAAGCATGAAAGGAGGCTCAGGTGTAAGACACAGAGGTACAAGCAGAAATATGGGACTTTCAGAAAGAGGACACAAGCATAGATAGACAAGAGTGGTCTTAACAATAATGGAGTCATTGATCTCAAGTCACAAGGATCCAACCATTAGTGAGGAATGCCACTGTGGGGTAATCCCATACTGCTCATTAGGAAGTGATAAACCTCTGAGCTGTGGGTACCCATCAGAGGTGTCCATCCCGGGTTGTGCTGACTGGGACTAAGTGAATAACTGGGCACTGGATGAAGATTTTGTCTACCATATGACCTCACACCTCAGAGACCAAAGTCACATGACTATCTATGCTGTTCCTGGTAGCATCTCTCCCTGTTCCACTGTCCATATCATCACTGACCTTATTATTGTGTTGTGGAGCAAACAGCGCCCTGAACAGATGAAATTTAGAGTGCCTCTGCTTACTCAGTGCTCAAGAGCGACTGCATAATTATAAATAGGAGCAAAGTCCTATCTGAGAAGCTGGGAGTGGGAGAAGCCAAGGACAATGCCTCTAGTAGAGGCTGAGAGTGAGACGAGGGGACGGGGAGTGGGAATTGGTGACACAGAGGCAGACCTACAGGTGTAGGTCTTGGCTTTCTCCCAAATATTCCAATTCTCGTGTTTTCTGCACCAATAAAATAGAGGCACTTGATTTTCCTTAACGCTAGATTGTTTCATCCTTCCTCTTGTCAATTCTTCCAACCAAAATTTCTTTCCCATTCTGCCACAATTTCATATATCCAAATTCTACCCGTCTTTTGGATGATAGAAAGACCTGCTCCAGGTCATGGAGGAGTAAGTAGTATGTAAACTGGGACTTACACGTCCCTAACATTTTATGTACACTATATTATGGACACCCTTCATGCAATGTCTTATTTTGTAACTTTCTATGCCCGTGTGTGATATCTCCTGACAGATTAACAGCTTTTGGAGGAAAGAAGCCATGGCTAATTCATGTTTCTTCTTTCCTGAAACACTCCCTTACTTAAAGTAGGCAGATTCATTTGTTGAATCAACACATAAATAAAAGATTTGACTTTATGTTCCTTCTGATAATCATTTGTTGCTTCAAAAGTCCTGCATCAAATCCATATTGCTACACACCTCAATCATTTCCTTAGGAAATCGTCTGCTGCCTTGCTTCCCACCTTCTGCTGAGTCCTCTTGGCTCCATATTATGCACTTCACTATTTTTCTTCTTCTTCCAGGTTTGCATAAGGATATCAAATTCAGCATGCTAAGAGAGAGCAGCACCATGATGGGGGCAAGAGGGGGAGCGTTCTGGTCAGAAGAGTCCTGCTCGAGGAGTTTCATCTTGTAAACAGACTATAGGGGCTGGCCCAGCCATGGCCACCCTGCACGTCAAGGCACAGAATCTACACAGGGTTGCAAGCTCAGGCAATGCTCAGCCCTCTATCATCTAATCTTATAGACAAGACCCGTGGAGTTGACAGAACTGAAACTAAGGTGTGCACTTGGAAAGGGGGAATGACTTTAATTATCCCATGACTTGTGTTGATGATAGGTAGTCAGTGTGGAGAAGGAAAATCAATTCCTCAGTGATGACTGTACAGTGTATCAATTAAAAAAAAAAAGACTTCTTATCCACTAATTATTTAGCATATGTGTGCTTTGAATCCAATGAAGAATTATGAGCTATCAGAGGTCAGACTCATGCGTTGAGATTCCCATGCCCCTACACAAACAAGCCGTCCATTCCTACACCCCATACATGACATTGAGCAGAGTGTTGAATGATTGGCAGAATGAATAATTGACATGTTTTTCTCTGGGTTGATTCCATTCAGGTGTCCAGCATGGCATTGGCAACAGGCCTACTTGAGAGGACGTTCTGGTTCTGTTTTTGTTCTGATTATGTAACCTAAGCAAATTGCTTAATAATCACTATTGTTTTCTCATCTGTAAAAGGAGGAAATAAATGCCATTCGAGGTTTATTATGAGGATTAAATAAAGAAATGCTATATGTCAGCTGACACCATGATGTATCCCTCCTCACCATTGTTTCTGGCTCAGAGAAAATGGTTCCTGCTTAGCCATTATCATTTACTCAGTTTTTTGGCATTATTTGGAATTGTTTAATTTTGGCAATAAACAGCGCCTTTTCAATGTATGAGTTACGAATACAAAAAATCCATTTAGCATTTAGAGGGAAAACAGTGATCTCTATTACTTTGATTTCACAGATTTCCAACTTTTGTAATTTCTGGAGATCTGGGCAACAGGAAATCAGTCTCAAACGAGGTGTTTGCTCCCCCCTCTCGAAAGTAATTCTGAAGCGTTTATTCTCTTTTCCTCTTCTGTTTTGAAAGTGTTCTGTCATTTGCTACGTGCCTCTGTGAGAATTGTTTCGGCTTCGGTTGGACTTACAATTACTTCTTTTTTGATAAAATAACATTGCTGGTGGCAGAAGCAAAGCTTTTTATTTGGGTTTCTTCACAAATATGTTCCCATCACGCATGTCTCAGAGGCCATTTACATCAATTAAGACACAGTGAACATAAAAATAGCACGCTGCTGAAGTCCTCATCACCCTACGCTGCGCTCTGTGTCGTTATGTATGAAGCGCTCTGTGTTCCTCCCCGCCTGTGATGTCACTGTCACCCGGCAATCCATCTGAAATATTGCGTTTTATTGAGCCATTCACCCAGTATGCATAGGATTATGAATCAAGGTTATTTCTCATAGACTTTTGCTTTTTAGTGGTAGTCACAGCTGTGATAAAAAAAATGGCTGATTTATTCTTAGTTTTTGTTCTCCTTTCCCTTTGGAGTAAATTCAATAGAAAAGTGGGAGGAGTACAAAATCCACAAATCCCTAAATAGTGGAATTCATCAGAGCATAATGCTCTCTCTAGGGAGCATCAATTTCTCTAAAGGGAATGTTCTGCTCCATGTAATCTATGCCCACACATGGGCAGACTGTAGTCCTGGGCACCAAGCAGGCAGTATCTATCTGATGGCGCGTAGTGGGACTGGGCCCAGAGACCACTAAGAACAAACCAACTACCAGCTTGTCCCAAGGTCTTCAATTCCAATGACTGGCCAATCTTTTCTGTTAAAGCGTGTGACTGCTTCTGTTGAAATATAAAAAGTCATTGTCAAATCAAATCTCCTATAGAAAGATTCCCTTAACTCTGCTTAGAATAATTAAATGGGCCTCCCACATGCCTCCCTGAGCCCACAGGCTTCCCCCTAGGAGAACACAATTGTCACTGTTACCTGGCCCCCATTAGAGAGAACTTTTGAATTGGTGGAGATTTTATTTTATTAATTACACTCTGCCAATGTAGCACATAGTAGTTACTCCAGAAAAGTTGAATCACTCAGAATCCAGGTGTCCAGGTAACACTTTCTTTCTCTTTCCTTCTTTAAAAAATATTTATTTATTTATTTGATAGAGAGAGAGTGTGTGCACAAGTAGGCAGAGTGGCAGGCAGAGGCAGAGGGAGAAGCCAGCTCCCCATGGAGCAGAGAGCCCAATGCGGGGCTAGATCCCAGGACCCTGGGATCATGGCCTGAGCCAAAGGCAGATGCTTAACTGACTGAGCCACTGAGGCATCCCCAGGTAACATTATCTTGAATGCATACATGAAAACAAGTCCAGGAACCCACTTACCAGTCATTTCCTGTCACTTCCCATTCCTGTTAGTTCTAAGGAGCTTTAGGGTCATTTAAAAGCCCTTTTCTACTGCGTATCTGCTGCCTTCCCATGACAACTCCCTGTGAAAATCAGCCAATCATACCTCAGCTTAAATCAGTCCACTGTGCTATAGTAGTTTGTTGATATGTATTCCACTCCTTCGAAATCAGTGGTGCCTGATACATTTGATGGACATATAACATTTACCATTTCTAACACTAACAGTGGCTCATGATGTGGTGATTCTCGGAAGGTGTAGAGGGAGGAGGAAGGAGGTACAATGTCTGGCATTCTTATCAGGATCTCTGAGAAGTCTGTGTATTTTGAAATATCGCCCCAGTTCGCTCTACATAGATTTATGTGCTTGAGAATCCAACAGAGCCTTTTCTCCCCTGTCTCCTGATTTTGATGCTTCTGGCACGTCACAGATGTGCTATATGAGTTAAACAACTACATTGTCGTTAGTGAAGGTCAGAAGAGAAGTGGTCAGGAGAAGCATGGGTCTGCATTTATTAAAGAGAGGCAAGAGAACTAAGTTAGTCCATCCTAGTGGACAGAGAGGTGACTCAGAGCAGTGTGGTTTTAGCACAAGAGAACCTGTGGGCTCAGAAGCCTAACTGAAACCAGGAACCTGGGTTGAATGAAAAAACACAAAAACTGTTCTACTCTATTTGACATTTGTTTGCTTCCAACATTCCATGTGTATCTACTGTTTTTTTTTCTTTTCCCCCAGACCCATTGGGCTGCAAATGGCCCTTCCACCTAGCACTTCCCAAAACAACCCATGCGTAACTTAGAGCAGCGCTCACGCTCTTATTTCAGGGGAAGACACAGTAAACTCAGGACAACACGGGGCACGTCCTTCTACCCCTCTAAACACATTCAACCCTCTTCCATGCCAGCTGTCTTCTTCTCTCAACCCATCATACTCTGGGTTTTGCTCCCACCATGAGGCTAATCATGGTTTGCCTATGATCTTAAGGGGAACACATATTGTCTAGGGACACTTTACCTTCTCTTCCTTCCTGTTTACGACACCACTTCTCGGATTCACTCCTGCCTTTCATGAGGTGAGTCTTCTTACTCTCCCCGATCATTAAATACCCATCTTGCCTGCAGGTCTACTCTTGACACTCCCTGCTCTCGACACCTGCTGTCCCTGGGTGATTCTTTGGCCAAACCTCACACTTCAAGGTTTCTCACAGCTGTGCTCTCTCTCCGACCTTCACTCCAGAGCGCCATGTCCCAGTGGATCCCTGTTCATTTACTTCACAGCCTCAGGGTGGCATGTAGGGATAATCCATTACCAAAGGGATCCCTTCCTCCTGGAGATCGATCACAAAAATTCTGAGAGTCAAAAGTATGGTTCAGAGAGTTCTGTTCTCTTCCCACCAGGTGGCCTTCTGTGTGATACAGAAACCCCCCCCAGCTGGGCCCTGGAAGTCCACCCGCCCTGCTTTCCCTCATTTTCTTTGCCTTTGCCCTCGCCCAGCTCCCCGCTCCGTGCAGCCAGCATCACTGTACTCAGCCAGAGACGCCCGTTCATGGTTGTATCCCAGAAGCAGCCAGTGGATCTTAACTCTTCAGAACGGAGCCCCAACAAGATAAATAGACGTCCAATTTGATAATGTGTATCACTTTTCAGGGTACGATTTCAATGAATTTTTATGTTAAAACCCCCCTTGTCCAACACGGGGAGGATTAAAAAATGAAATAACGTACAGTTCTTGGCATTGTAATGTATAATTTCCTAGCATAGTTCCTGATGCAGAGAAAATGTTTAAAAATGATTCACTATTTTAATTAACTCCACATTCTGACATTTTGGGAGCTATTTAAGCTTGGCAGTGATCAGTGTCTTTTCATTGTATGAGCTTTGAAATTGAAAGACCAATTCAGCATGCATTGGTATTTATTGGGAAAAGGAGAGGATACCCAGGCCCACCACAAGTATTTCCAGCTACTGACAAAGTGCTTGCCCCCTGGGTGTGCTACAAGAGCTCAATCTCAGCACATACAACACAGAGTGATTATATTCCCTTCCCTGAATCAGTCACTGCCATGACCCAGATTAGAGGTTGTCTTTAATCCCTGTCTCTTCTCCATCATTCCCACATGTAGTTAGTGACCAACTCATTCATGCGTCCCAACTACAGTTCAGGTCATATCTCTCCCACTACCATTGTCTTAATTCTGCCCTCCAAAATAGCCAAGATTAGCTGTTTAGCACAGATTCAGTATTCAACAATGGCTAATTTTGTGCTAAGTGTTTTATGTTCTTTATCAAACCCGTTCTTCACGAACAAGCTATGAAGTATGTATCCTCACCCCCATGTTGCAAATGAGCAACCCGAGCCTAGGAGAGCTAGTCAAGCCCAGGTTACCCAGCTAGGAGGTGGCAAACCACAACTTAAACCTAGGTCTGGCCTGACTTCGGAGCTTGACCTTCCTCAATTCTATATCATGCATCCTTGGCTGCCACTGTGCGTTCTGATTTTTCTCTCACTCTTCCCCACCTGTTCTCTGGATAAATGCCCAGGTAGTCTTCAAAAGCAAACTAAGATAGTCACTACATGTGAGACTCATTCTTTGTCACCTTCTCTTGCCCCCTGCCATGGAGCTTTCTCTGTTTTCTCACAGGACTTCACGCCTACATACTGTAAAACATGTATTATATATTATTCTAATTTTGGCCAGTGGCTATTCTGGAATACTATCCATGTTGTTTTCACCCTTGTTTTCCATTATGTGCCTTGTTCTCCTGCTTTCGGTCAGCGAAGGTAACCTTCACTCAGTGCACTGGGGATGGGATGACCAACAGAATATGTAGGAAGAAACGAATCAACATCGGGCTTTTGAATTTCGAAAAACCCAGCCCTCCAGAGGAAAAGACACAACACTTGGACAGAGAGTTGGGAAATCATGTGAGGAGCAATAACTAAGTTCTCCTCCCCCCTACTAGGTAAACATTCCTTGGATGGAGATGAGGAAGGTCTCCGAGAGGATGATAGATTGACTTATGAATTCTGGATAGAGGAGGATAGGACACGGCTCTCTTCCCCACAGCCAGGTGGAACCCCAGGACTGAACTGTAGGATCATTGTTATAGAGAGAAAGTGACCTTTATTCAGTCCACCCTACCTATTGAGTGCCTGCCTACCTTGTGTCGAGCGCTATTCTAGGTGCTGGGCCTACAGCAATAGATAAAAGAAGGAAAATTCTTTTTAAGTTCAGGAGCCTTAAACAGCTTCACTGAGTGTTCCTATGTTTAGGCTTATAACAAGAATGGCAGAATGAGCCCAGTGAGGGTCATAGGAAGAGCTGATAACGTGCTGGACCTTAACAAGCCTTGTACCTGGAACAGCAGTGAGCTCCACAAATGATGGGAGACGAGACAAGGAAAAGGACATCTCGGGAGATGGCAGTGTGCCTAGATAAGGACCCAGAGGGGAAGGTCAACCCTGCACACTACAGTGTATGTGAGCCACTCCTCCGCCTTCCTCTGCCCACTCCCTCCACCCCCAAAACCAGATGGCCAGAGAACCCTAGTTTAACTGACATTAAGTTTCTCCTATCTAGGTGGAATGGGGGCTTAACTGTTTGTTAAACTGAATTATAGGAAAGTAAAGAAAGTTGTATTTCCCGACCTCCTGAATTAGTGGCCTGAGATTTTTACCTGCTTTTGTTGTTGTTGTTTTGTTTTTTGCCACAAGACAGTGAATTCTCAGAGAGCACTTGACTGATTGATCAGGGGCAACTATGATTGGTAAGAATGTGAGTTATCACACACACTCACCATTTTCCCCATTTATTGAGTCTAATTCTTGAGCACTGGATCAGGGGCTGAGTTTACAGCAGAGAAAAGACAAGTTCCCAGCACTCAGAGAACTCAAACCTCAGCCATGGGTTATGTTCTAAGCAGGATGCCTGGTCAAGGCAGGTTGTGTGAAAGTAAGATGATCTTCACCCTCCCTTTCTTGGATGGTAGTAATTGACTTGGTTAATTTTTGAGTTTTGGGTTTGTTCACATATTTCTAAGCTATGAATTCTCTGGAAACGCTAAGATTTTCTATCACCCTCCCTTACCCCCACATCACAAGCATCTCCTGAATATCACATTTTCTGGGCTTTGTTGTCTTTTTTAAACTAGTGCTGGAATATTTATGCCAACACTACTTACCTTTTTATACACAGTACTCATTTAGAGTCTTGAACTTGGGAAGAAGAGCCATTAGCCGCTGCACCTAGCTAGACGTTGAGTTGGTCTGGATAACTTAAGGACTACCGTAAACACTTCTAAAAGGCTGCTAATCTTTGAAGTTAATTGCCAGAGAGGAACATCAGTGTCCTAGGAATCAGGTCCTGTAAGCTCAGGGATATGCAGTGGATTCTTAAAAATACATTTTCACTTGATTTAAATAGTTTGCTTTTTAATGTTGCTTTCTCTATAAGGAGCTCAAACATTCTGCCAGCAAAGTAAACAGGAACACACAGAGCCAACTAGTGTGGAAGACAGATCCTTGGAGTATTTAATTAAAGCAAAGCAAATAAAAATACTCCCAAAACTCTTCCTTCCAAAAAAAAAAATCTATGTTGGGCTCCTCTGCTGCTTCTCACTCCTGCTACACTTGTCACCTTCCGCCAGATTGCTGGGACAACACGCCAACTGCTTTCTAAGTCTCCAATCCAAGACACCTTCAAATCTGTTTCCATGTTGTGTGTTACCGGGCTGATCCTTCATAAATGGCTTCTTAAATTTTATATCTCTGCTGTCCTCCTGTTGTTCCCCTTTCTTTTTTTTTTTTTTTATAAAGTTTTTTTTTTCTAAGATTTTATTTTTATTTATTTGACAGAGATAGAGACAGACAGCAAGAGAGGAAATACAAGCAGGGGGAGTGGGAGAGGAGGAAGCAGGCTCCCAGCGGAGGAAACTGATGTGGGGCTCGATCCAGTAGCGCCGGGATCACGCCCTGAGCTGAAGGCAGACGCTTAACGACTGTGCCACCCAGGCGCCCCTGTTCCCCTTTCTAAGCATCCTTCATCCTTCCTCATTGGAAGGGCTTACCTTACAGGTCTACCTCTTTCAAATAGGGTGGCCATACACATTGGTTGGCATTGAACTGTCCTGCTTTATGCCTGTTTTCCCCTTTTTCTCTCCAAGCTGGCTTAGTTTGGAGAATGACCTATACTGTGTGGCTCATTTTTCAATATTCCAGTGTGGCTCATGCCATCAAGATCTCCCACCCCACAGCCCTCTGCTCGTTCTTCCGCTCCCCTGTGGGGCTCAGGCTGTATCCTTTCTATGGGAAGCGCATCCCTGTTTCTCCACCCATTCTTCAAGATTCAACTCATATTTCACCTCCTCTGAAAGGCCTTCATCAGCACCCCTGGCCATGCTGTGCTCTTCTGTCTATGAAGCTTTATAACCTCTCAGTACCATTCATTTTGACACTTCATCATTTACCACTTTGCATTCTTAATTAGCAAGAATGGAGAAAGAAGGAAATCTTTCATGTTATACGCTTTCTAGGATAGCACAAGTATTTTTTCTTTCAACATTTTATTTTGGAAATTCATGCACGAATGAAAAGTTCGATGAATTGTACAGCAAAAATTTGTATTTGCTTCACCTGGAGTCAGCAATTGTTAATATTTTGCCATGTTTCATTTCTCTCTCTTTCTCTCTCTCTCATTTTCTCATGCTCCTGTCTCTGTCTCTGAGTGTGGCTGTGTGTATTTTTTTTGCAGACCCACTTTTTTTTTTAAAGGTTTTATTTATTTGTCAGAGAGAGAGAGAGAGAGCACAAGCAAGGGGAGTGACAGGCAGAGGGATCAAGAGACTCCCTGCTGAGCGAGGATCCTGATGCAGGACTCCATCCCAGACCTGAGCCAAGGCAGATGCTTAACCTACTGAGCCACCCAGGCATATCCTTGAAAACCCGTTTTTAAAAAGGCTACAAACCTCATGATACTTTGCCCTTAAAGACTCCAGAGTGTATGTCCTAGAATAAAGATATTTTCCAATATAATCACAATATTAATGCACCTAATAAAATTAACCATCATTCCACAATGTCATCAAATGTATGTATTCAATTTTACCTAATTGTGCTTAAGATGGCCTTTACAGGTATATTTGTTTCCTAGCCCTGATATAACAAACTACCACAAACTTAGTGGCTTAAAAAACACAAATCCATTATCCTACAATCTGAAGGTCAGAAGTCCAAAATAGATCTCACTTGGCTAAAATTGAGATGTCAGCAGGGCTGTGCTCCTTTCTGGAGACTCTAGGGGAGTATCCATTTTCTGGTCTTTTAGAAGTGCTTCTGGATATGCCCATGTTACTTGGCTTGTGACCCTCTTCCATCTTCAAAGAAAGCAATGATCCTTTCTCCATGACATCGTGTTGACACTAACTCCTCTGCTTTCTTCTTCTATAATTAAAGAACCTGGGGATTAGGTGGACATCTTTGTGTGTGGGGGGTCCTCATTCTGCCTACCACAGTCTGTCCTCTGCCCTCAAAAGAGTCACATCTGTCCCACATGCAAAATACACTTACCCCACCCTAGTAGTCCCCAAAGTCTCAACCTATCAAGCATCAATTCAAAGTTCAAAATCTTATCAGCTCAAAAACTCCCAACCCCATCATCTAAATCAGATATGGATGAGGCTCTGGCTATGAGCAACCGAAGGTAAAATTCCTCTCCATCTGTAAACCTATGATATTCAAGATGCATCTTCTCCCCCAACTCAATGGACGGTCAGACATAGGATAGCAGTTATAGACATTTCCATTCAGAAAGGGATACAATGGGAGGCACCTGGGTGGCTCAGTCAGTTGAGTGTCTGACTCTTGATTTTGGCTCAGTCATCATCTCTGGGTCCTGAGATTGAGCCCATGTCGGGCTCCCTGCTGAGTGTGGAATCTGTTTGGGATTCTCTCGCTCCTTCTGCCCCTCCCCCTACTCTGCTTGTGCTCTCTCTCTTAAAAAAAAGAAGGATACAATAGAAGGAAAAAAAAAATGTCTCCAGTGCCAAGCACTTTCAAAATCCATTCAGGCAAACTTCATTTGGTTTCAAGTCCTGGAATCAATCCTCCACGGCTCATGGCTCTGCCCTCTAAGATTGCGGCTATGCCCTCTGAGTCACCCGTCCTCTCCCACAAAAGGTAGCCCATGTTCACAACTGAGTGATTTGATCAGCCCCTTTTTTGCTTATAGAGTTTTGATCTGCCTCCTTCTTTCATTTTATATTCTCTCCTTCCTTTTATTCCAAGCTGGCAATATTTCTGTTGGCATAAAATTCTCAAGAACCTTGGGGGGGGGTCTCCGGTGTATATCCCAGAGATTGACTCCATTAGATAAGAAGCTCCTCCCACCTCCTCCTAGATCCTGTTGAGAGGGCTGAGGGGATCCATTTGTCACATACCCTAATTTCTTCAGTTACTTCTGTGACTGCATAATATGACCTTCCACTCTTTCAAGGCACTAGTCAAAATTTGTCCAGTCACACCCTTGGTTTTCTTTCTAGAACATACTTTCTTGGGGCGCCTGGGTGGCACAGCGGTTAAGTGTCTGCCTTCAGCTCAGGGCGTGATCCCGGCGTTATGGGATCGAGCCCCACATCAGGCTCCTCCGCTATGAGCCTGCTTCTTCCTCTCCCACTCCCTCTGCTTGTGTTCCCTCTCTCGCTGGCTGTCTCTCTCTCTGTCAAATAAATAAATAAAATCTTTTTTAAAAAAAAAAGAACATACTTTCTTGATAGTGAATCTCCTAATTTGAGCATTTTGCATAAACTGGGCAGATTGAGAATTTCCTGAGTTATCAAGCCTTGCTTCCTTTCTCCTGAACAGTTCTTCCTGCACGCTATCTCTTTTCTCTCCCGTTTTATTATAAGCCTCAACAAGAAACCCAACTGCACCTTCCACATGCTGTTCGGAAATCTCCTCATGTAAATGTAACCTTGCGTGGTTTACAGTCTCGGCCTTCTACGTAACTGCAGGGCCCAACTCTGCGGAACTTTCTGCCACTATATAACAAGAATCTGCTCTCCTCCAGTTTCCAATAATGAGTTTTTCATTTCGTTCTGAACCCTCACTGACAGACAGTCTTTACTGTCCTGCTTCCTGCGACTGGTTTATTCAAGACAATCTAGGCTTTCTTTCTCATGCTCCTTAAAATTCTTCCACCTTCTTCCAGTGCCCAATTCCAAAGCCATTTCTACACTTTTAGGTATTTGGTGAAGAAGCATTCCACTTCTGACACCAAAATTTCTATCAGTTTCTTATTGCTGCTGTAACAAATTCCTACAAATGTGGTGGCTTAAAGCAACTTCTGTCTGTTATCTTACAGTTCTGGAGTTCCAAAGTATGAAACGCTTCCTACTGGGCTAAAATCAAAGTGTCCACTAGGCTGTGTTCCTTTACGAAATGTTTACAGGAGAATCCGCTTTCATAGTTTTTTGGGTTCTTTGATGCTGTCCACATCTTTTAGCTCATGGCCCTTTCCATTATCAAGGCCAATAATGACACCTGAGTCAATAATGGATTATAACAGACTCTGACACTCCTTTTTCTGTCTCCTTCTTCCATTTATAAGGATTCTTGTGTATATATTTGGACCCACTTGGATAATCTGGTATAATCTCTTTATTTTAATGACAATTTATTAACAGCCTTAATTACTGCTATATATATATACATATATATATGTATATGTATAGATATAGATATACATATATATATGTATATGTATAGATATAGATATAAAATATATATTCGCAGTTCTGGGAATGAGGGCGTCAGCACCCTTGAGGGGTCGTTATGCTCCTACCACAATATATTTCACTCCAATCTGATTTCCAATAAAGGTTTACGTATTACATTTGATACTGATATCTCTTTATTTTCTTTTAATCTAGAACAGTCCTGTCTGTCACCTTCCCTCTTTCAACAAATACACGTTTTGTTTTGTTTTTCAAGATGGTGAGTTTTATGAAGAGACCAGACCAGGTGTCTGTAGAGGAGCCCATATTCTACCTTTGTATTATGTTTTCCCATTTTTAGATTCAGGTTACACATTCTTGACAAGAACACATTGTTTGATATGTTATGTGTGTTGTATTACATCATACCACCACTACTAGTAATGCTAAGTGTGATTACTCGGTCCCAGTGGACCACCATCACTCTACTGGAAAGGTATAGTTTTCCTCAAGTTACCTAAAGGAATAATTTGGAGAGTGACACCTTGAGATTGCATAAATATCTGTTTTCTCCACTATATTGTCCACAATGGTGGTAACGTCTATGGATGATCTTTCACAAATCAGTGTATCCTGTTTTGGGTTGTAAATGATGATTTCCTAGTTCTATCACACCTGTCAATATAATCTGGCATTTTTCAATAAAGGAGAACATCTACTCCTTTTTTTTTCTTTTCAAATATTATTATATTCATGAATATTCATGAAGATGATGATGATGAAATGTGTTGTAATCCATTAATGTCAGTGTTTTTTTGTTGCTGTTGTTTGTTTTGTTTTGCTTAATTCTCAAGGTATCCCCTATACAACCAATGTGAGCCCCCTCAGCTCAGCTCCTGTGTTTTCTTGACATATTTCCATAGGCTTTGGATGCCTCCTTGCCTTCTGGCACAACAGAGGTCCAGAGAGTCTCCCAAAATTTTATCCAGAATCAGTTATTTCTCCAAGAAGCCCAGAATCATTTTAAATGAAATTGGTATTTGGAAACAGAGACCTGATCACTAGAGATACTCACTCTAACTGTGGAAGTCACTCAAGTATTTTTAGCTCTCTTACTGCTGTTCTGGTCTGGTACTTGGCTGATGAGTGGATGATGAATCATTGAACAATTGACAATATTATTAATCTTATTACTAAATAAGCCAAGGCAGGCACATCAACACGATTTGAAGATGTAAATCACTATTCAAATAGTAGGTGTTGTTGACGAAGATTTTTTAAAGTTAAGGTCTTGAGAAAGTTGATAAAGTGAGGGAGAGGAGGAATAAAGAAAAAATCATTAAATAAAAATTATTAAGGACACAGAGAAAGAGAGAGCACATATTTTTTATAGCTTTGTGAGTTCAGAGAGACTGGGTTTTGACTATGGATTCTGTCTGGCTGTGAAAGAACTGGAATTATTCTGGTAGATGTGTTCTGTGTTAACCTTTTCACAAAACACCTGAGCCCTTTGCCTTCTGAGCTGTCTGAGTTAGGGGTTGATAAGACAAAAAGGAAAGCAGCTAGAATCCAGGTACTGTGAGGGCAAGTGCCCATAGGCGTAGGCAATGAAAAGGCTACCAGCACGAGCCTGAAGGAAAATGCAAATACCAGCTCTATATCGTCCTGAAGTTTCCTTACATTCTATCCTTTGAACTGCTGTTTTCCAAGCCTGTTCATTTCTGAGCAATGAGTCCTTGCTAGAAATGCCGTCTTGAGGGACAACTGGGTGGCTCAGTCAGTTAAGCATCCGACTCTTGGTTTTGGCCCAGGTCATGATCTCAGGGTTCTGGGATTGAGCCCTGGGGTAGGCTCTGCGCTGGTGACCTGAGCACTGGAGTCTGCTTGTCCCTCTTCCTCTCCTCCTTCCCCCTCCTCCCCAAGTGCTCTCTTCCTCAAAAAAAAAAAAAAAAAGCCATCTTGAAACAAAGTGAGACATTATTTAACTTCCCATGAAAATCACTAGTGCTTCCTTCTCAGTACATGAAGGTACTCCTGGAAACTACTGTCATTAAGGGAAGTGCCAAGCCAAGAGTCAATTTACAGAAAATGGAAGAAATTGTCCAATCAACTCAGATTTATTGGGTGTATAGCCCCACACTGTGGAGTATTGTTTTTTTTCTTTCTCTCTCTCCTCGAATATAATTACAAAGGAATGTTATTCTAATTCACTTTTAAAGAGAACTTGTTCATGGCAATGTTGATAAAACTAAAATAGAGCTACCCAAACAAACAAACAAACAAAAATAAGCACAAGTATTTAAGATGACTCTGGGTTCAATAAATGGATTTATGTGTATGATAGCACCCTAAATATCAGAGGGAAATTTCAATTAGGTAAAATTAAATGTTATAAAGGAAATTTGGACTGTGGCCAGAGCAAAGGAGAGAATGTATTGGTACAATATGTGTTTCAGAAAAACATCAGTTTTGAGAAAGAACACCGCAGACTGTGCATTTAACACCCCTGCCGACTTCCTAGGGCCAGGGGAAATCATAGATCTATTAAGCAAAGAGCTTCCAAATGACAGGACCTATGTTTTATTTATTTTTGTATTTCCATTTTCCTTCACAAGAGTTAGCACCCAGAAGACATTCAATTACCATTTTTGAATGAACAAATGAATGTATAAATGTATTAGATAAAGGCATTGATTATATAAAAATAATTTTCCAAACTCAACTAATTATGGTAGAATCCACATTGCCCATTAACTATGATAGAAAACCATTTTTAGTTGTTCAGGCTTTATCGTCCTTTTAAAGCAGAACAAAGCATGTCTTCATTTCAATAATTAATTTCACCAATATAATAACTCAGCTGCTTCAGTGAGTTTGGTGACACAAGAGCAACCCGCTTTGACTTTGTGGAGTGAAAAAGTATACAACTTTCCGCTGAAAAAACTTCAAATACCTTGATTATGTCCCTGAGAGGAAAGAAAACCTTTCTAATAGAAAACACTAAAAACACCGTGTTTAAATATTGAATATCTGGGGACTTTGTTTTGATGGTTAAATCTATACCTAAACTGTGTGAACATATGGCAGCCTCTTAATACAAAGTTCCCCAGGATAGCTGGTGAACTAGGATGAGCCCTAATTAAGCGGCAGTCTTAGAGACTAAGCCTTAATTAATTAAATGCTTCAGTAAGTTAAGCATAGCGTGGGCACTTCCAACGTCATTCTCCGGTGCTACTGTCAGGGACCTAGATGTTGGCGGTCATCTGTGATTAAGAGCAACGACTCCTTCTGCTGCTATACTTATATGTTGCAAAGAGAGTTAGTGAGTGCAATGAACTTGAACTCTGGACGGGCCAGTTGGGGCCACAGCTGTTAAGACAAGGACATGGGCGCGTGGTTAATGTGCACATTTTGATGTCTGCGTTTCTGTTCAGTTCTCACACATGTGCATGTGAATAAGGGGAAGTAATTAAGTATACAAGAGCAAAAGGCATTGCTAGAATGGCAAGAAGAGGGGCACCTGGGTGGCCTGGGTGGTTCAGTTGGTTAAGCATCTGCCTTCAGCTCAGGTCATGATCCCAGGGTCCTGGGATCGAGCTGGCATCAGGATCCCCACTCAGCAGGGAATCTGCTTCTCTCTCCACCCCCCCATGCTCTCTCTCTCACTCACTCTCTCTCTCTCAAAAAAAAAAAAAAAACAGTAGGAAGATGTGAGTCCTCCAAGCTGGCAGGGAGAGGTCAGTGATTGTAGGGCTGTGGGTGTAGGATTTTCCTTCCTCCAACGGGCTGTTGATTTGGCTAAGTGCAGTTTTTCACATTCCGTTGGTCATTGTATTTACATTGTACAGTTAATTCTAGAATTATTTATTCATCACGATAAAGAGTGCTCCTGTCCATGGGCAGAGCAAGCAATACTCGAATAATCGGTGCAAGTCCTTCAGATCTGTGGTGAGAGATCGGCTGCAGGTGGGCACAGAGCATCTTCTAGCAAACCCGAGGACAGCAACGTGGGCCACATTAGTATTTCTAAACATGACTGGCCTTTTCAATTTCCATTTCCTACAAATGGGAAACAATATGCCAATGACAGGCTGACTGATGTTTCTCTGAGCGCTCCAGATAGCATTTGCTTCTTTCGGGAGAGGAGTCTGCAAATCTGGCAAATACTGGCATCAGGATTAACCCAACGGAGGGAGGATGTTTTTATTTATTTTAAGGCCTGAAGCAGAGCCAGCAAGAGTTGTGATTAAATTAAAAACATTTTTTAAGCAAAAAGAAGCAGCATTTGTGGAAGAATACATTATGGACTCTTCCCTGGTTGGGATGGAGAGGGCAGGCAGAGAGTCCCAGAGCTTCGTTTGTTTGCCGTTTCTTCTAATGTGCTAGAATCATGACAAGGCACTTCAATTTTCTTCTCTGGATTTTACCCTCTGAGAACTCATTTCAAGTCCCCAGGTTTGGACCTTAGGGACACAAAAACATAATTACCCAATGCAAGGAAATCTCCAGTATAACCGCCTTGAACTTATGTTCCACTTGGTTTCAGAAGCTCGCTCTTTCTTTTGGGCCTTGTGACTCAGGTGAATTCAGCCAGGCTGGGCAGTCACGAGCTATTAAGTATGCAGGGATTTACTCAGGAACTATATTCCATTCTTAGAAAAACCATGCTTATGCCCTTAATTCCATTTCTACTTCACATTAGTCTCATGAAGAGAATGTGAAATACAAAGATGGGGTCTGCATATATGGTATACGTATTCCATTTCATCCTTCTGCCTCCTCTTAATTCATCACTGCCGCTTCTGTCACTATTTATTGTAATTTGTTTATTTTTCTATGGTCTACATCCACAAGTACAGTGAAAGTGCCATAAAATAAAGTTTGGAAGAGCCTACAAGATGGCGCCCAATAGGCCTGGACTCCTGTACTCCCACCTTGCGTGGTTCCCTTTCACATTGTACCAGGGCTGGTCTCTGTGGCCAAGAGAACACAGAACTGATGATATGTCATGTCACTTCTGACACCAGCTTATGAAAGACTAGCCTGTGACTCGGGCTTGCCCTGTCCTTTCCTCCTGTACTAAGCAGCCCCAGGGAAAAGCCCACCCTTGTGGCAAGGGCTTGAAGCCACCTGCCATCAGCCACGTGAGCATACTGGAAGCTGACCTCCAACCCTCCAGGTGACTGCAGCCCCGGCCAGCATCTCGATGTCGCTTCAGGAGGGGCTCTGAATCAGAATGGCTCAGATAAGCGGCTCCTGGATTCCTTATTCAAAAACTGTGAGAGGTAATAAATATCTGTTTGTTTTCTCCTTTTTAAGATTCATTTATTTACTTTAGAGAGAGAGAATCCCAGGGGGGTGGGTGGGCAGAGGGAGAGGGAGAGAGGGTATTAAGCAGACTCCCCGCTGAGCATAGAGCCCAACCTGGGGCTCAATCTCAGGACCCTGAGATGAGGACCTGAGAGGAAACCAAGAGTCAGACGCTCAACCTACCTCATTACCCAGGCGCCCCATCAATGTTTGCTTTAATTGCTAAGGTTGGGGGTAATTTGATCCAAACAATAGATAACTAATGCAAGAAAGATCAGTGTTTGATTGCATGCTGCAACTCCTAGCACAGCACGGCACATAGATCTCAGTGGACTGGCTGAATAAATACTTGCGGAATTAACGAATGAACCCAGACAGCTATCAACTTTGCCCGAGCACATTCTATAAGGAATATTCTGTATTTGTTCAGGTATAACTGGAAACCTTTTAACTAAAGTTGTTGGTCGGTAAATCTATTTATAAATAAATTGGGGTGAGCCCTTTACCTGAAAACCTAAGAGTAGTATGAAATTTAGTTAATCGTCCCCGAGGCTGTACTGTGGTGTGATCATACATTGTATGAAGCAGTTGATATAAACACAGATATTTACAGGGCGCCTGGGTGGCTCAGTAGGTTAAGCATCTGCCTTCAGCTCAGATCATGATCCCAGGGCCCTGGGATGGAGCCCTGCATCAGGCTCCCTGCTCAGCAAGGAGTCTTCCTTCTCCCTCTCCCTCTGCCCCGCCCCCCCCCTTGCTCCTGCTCTCTTGCACTTGCGTGCGCTCTCTCAAATAAATAAATAAATAAATAAAATATCCTTTAAAAAACCCACAGATATTTATAAAATGAAGTATAAAAAGTCTTAAGGCATGATTTTATCTTACTTTCCAATTCCTTCTCCTTGGGGGCTGGTTAGGCAGGTACGATGAAGGGAGGTGTCGGTCCTGACTGGATCTCTCTTAGAGGTCTGGAGTCTGGTTTTGTTCTGGTCTGGGATCAGATACTGAGCCTCCCATTGCCTGTGTTTCCATCCCACCCTGACTGTATGGGAATGCGTGCTTCCCCGTGCTTACAAGTCACAAAAACATTCTCAGACTCTCTAAATTCAATTGTTCAAATGTTAAAAAGAAAACCATTAACAGTTTGTAAGTTTACTTTCTTTCAAAGCTTCTCTGAACAATGCTTATTTAGCCATTTCCTATGCGTGGCTTCTCTCCTCTCTTCTTTTTTTTTTTTTTTTAAGATTTTATTTATTTATTTGACAGAGATAGAGACAGCCAGCGAGAGAGGGAACACAAGCAGGGGGAGTGGGAGAGGAAGAAGCAGGCTCATAGCGGAGGAGCCTGATGTGGGGCTCGATCCCATAATGCCGGGATCACGCCCTGAGCCAAAGGCAGACGCTTAACCGCTGTGCCACCCAGGCGCCCCCTCTCTCTCTTCTGTCCTTGTAACTCTCTCTGACTTTTCTGCTCTGCCTTTGCCTCTGCTTCTCTAGAGTGGGGGGAGTACTTGGTGACCCCTGTTCTTTGGCAGTAAGGGAAAAATCTCCAGACTGAACAGAATCTAGAAAAGGCTCTTTAATGTGTGAAAAATTGTTTATCAATTATTTATGTCGTAATCCACTATATAAAATTTCACAGATGTAGAACTTGTTTGTGAAGACTTTGTTGGTAACCCTTACTTCACAGCCCAGTTCCAGCAGCCCTATGAAGGGAGAGTGGACAGATTTACGTGCTCAGATAACGGAGCTGACCCAGTCTTCTGGCTCATCACAAAGGAAAGAAGACGAAGGCAAAGAAGTTTAATGTTAGCTAAAGAGGAACACCAAGAGAATTGTGAATACAGCACAATTTCACAATCAATTTTTCAGTTTGGAAAACACTACACATTTCTCTCTTTCTTGCAAGGCATCTGGAATTTTTAATATTCCTGTACACTGATTAAAAATTGCCATGGTCCTTATCTAGCTTTGATAATCTAACCATATTTCTAACCATGCCTTTAAATCCCTTCTACTTGGAATAATTCTCGCTCTGTCCTAACACCCAGCAAAATACCTTGCATTTAGGCATTTCATAAATATTTTAAAACTTTAATTGAATCATAACTGTACCCAGCTATGGCTGTTCAATTCATAACTTTCTCTTGACCCCAACCCCCCCCACACACATTCATATAAACCGTCCCCATCTTCTCCATATTACCATTTCCTTAACCAATGGAATTTTCCCAAGATCTACTGATCAATCTGGCACACATTCAAAATATACTTGCAGACTTTATTAAACTTCGTCAACTCCAATCGTCTCCTTCATCATGCACCAGTCTGTAGGAAACTTAAGTAGGTGTGCACACTACCTCTTCATTATTTGGTTCCTAAGTGATTCTAAGTCATTAAGTTCCTTTTGACAAGGTATTATGCTTTGTGTCTCTTTAATACTCTTTGTAGCGCGTGTGATCCAGAGCTACGCATGGCATTTTAATGAATACTGTCATTTATCGAACACACTTAATATGAACTTCAGTTAGGAAAAGAGAGCCAGGCAAAAGGAGAAATTATATTTTCATAGAAATCCTAAATATTTGCAGCTGTGCTTGTACCATACGTGGCTAACACATGCAGGGGACACAATAAAGGTGTGTTGCCTGTTAATCCCTGAACATCATACCTCCCCTTCCGAGGCTTTGCTGCCCACATTTTTCATAAGACATGGGGACTGAGCTGGTCTTCCTTCCCTTAAAAAAAAAAGCCCTGCCTACTCTTGTTTCTCTAGATTCCTCCTCTAAGAGCTAAATTTGAAAAATGTTTCCTGTTGGCTCTCTCCTCAATATATCATATATTGACCTTTTTATTGAAAATTTTATCTCTCTTCTTTAAAAGCAGATAGAGTAAAGAAGACTGTAATAAAAGTACTACCTATAGCAAGATTTTTTTTTAATCTCACGAGGGTCTTGGGTCCTTTGCTCCCGATCTATTGTTTCTGAATCTCCAGCGTAGGTGGCATCTGGAAGCCACATGCATTGCTCTACTTCTAAGGGAGAGCTCATCAGATCATTCTCTCCCTAACCTCTATCTCACATGTCTCCTGAAGGCTTTAACCCCCTAGATTTTCAAACACTTTACTAAACAAAGACCCCTTTTCCTAGTGGATAGGGCTAAAAGTGTGGATAGTGTGCCCTTTCGAAACTCTGCTTGTCTTCAGTGGGCAGTCTGGGCACTTGAGAATGTCCCGGGAAGTAGATTCTGGCTTTGTCACTGTCCTTGCCGGTAGAGGAATGCTTGCTTTATTGTGCGGGCTCCTGCGTGCTCTTAACCCTCAGCCCCTGACCTATCACCTCTCAAACAAAGATTCATTTCTTCTCTGAGTCATGTGGTACATTACTTCAATCACTCTTGATGTCAGCATGATCAAATTCATGTTTCCTTATCCTTTTATTGCATTTGCCCTGCCAACCCCACACTGGGACCAACCTATCCATCTACCTTCTCTGTGCCTACATGTATGGGCTATGATTCAGGAGGAAAGAAATCACACTCTGGCACAGATTGGAGTCCCTGTATTTTATGATCTAAACTATAGCTTCACCTTCAGCTAGGCTCTCAGCCATACTTGAAAATCTTACTACGTATCTTTGAATAGGTCCCTCTCCCATTTCCGACAGGGGTTACTCAAAACCGTTTTGTATTTCACCAGATTTGTCTCCTTTCCTTCCAATCCTACCTCTCTGACAGTTTAAGTATTTTGGTAAGGAATAAGGACGGAATTGTATGTAAAGAACTTAGCATGGTGCCGAACACAGAGCAAATTTTTAATAAAGGTAAACCATCACTATTATTAAATAATCAGAAAATACAGAAAGTGGGAAACAAAATCACATGGGCCTCCACCCCCTCAAGTTATGTACTGTTCAGAAGTTTTCGTTTTCACAGACACAATAATGTAGGTGGATAGTGTTTCCTCAAAAACATAAATATTAATTTTTCAATTGCTTATCTAAAGTGAAACAGAAAGTTTACTAAAAACATTAAGTGGCTGTGTTAGTAATATGCTTAAATTTCATGTTTCTTAATGGGGCTAAGCTTTACACCTATTGGTAAAACTTAATAAAATATTGTAAAAATCAAAGCCTGGGAAAGATGCTATTTTTCCAACTTTTTGGCATAAAAGAATGTCAATGTGGAAAAAAAGTTGAAAGGATAGTGCAATAAACACCCATGGACCCGCCAAGTAGACTGAACAAATATTAATATTTTGCAGCACAGTACTTGGCATTTGTGTGTTTGCAAGGGCTTTTGAAGTCATTTGCAGATATGACACCTCTATGTATTTCAGCACACAACTCCTAAAAATAAGTGTGATTTCACACATAATCATTATTCCATTATCACACCAAAGAAAATTAATGATTCCCTTATATCAGCTAGTATATAGTCCTTATTCAATTTTCCCTAATTTTCCCAAACATGCCTTCTATAGCTGTTTTTGTTTCTTTGTTTGAACAAGATCCAGTCAAGGTCTCTGTATTGCATTTTTTTTGCTATATCCCTTTGGTCACTTTTTTCTATAATAGTCCTCCCATTTTTTCCCTCCTGACATTGACTTTTTGAAGAGAACAGGTCAGTTGACTTATAAAAGGCATCATGTTCTTCTTTGGTCTAATCATTTACTGACGATGGTATTTTACCTGTTTACCCAACCCCTTAATAACCTATACATTGGAAGTTATGCTAAAAGCTTAGATTCAAGTTAAATATATATATATATGCATACACACACACACACACACACACACACACACACATATATATATATATATATATATATATATATATATATATATATATTTTGGCAAGAATCCTTCACAGGTGAAGCTGTGTACTTCGTATCACACTGCGTTACAGAGCACATGGTATCAAGTTCCCAACTATTTATAATGCTCAGTTATGGTGAAGAAAGTCAGATCTTTTTACTGTGAGGTCAATTTTTATTCATTTTCATTTAGCGAATAATCTATGGGGTAATACTCTTGTATATTGGTAACATACAGGGTGTTTTCCAACAATCTTTGAATCCAAAGTTTAAGCATTCTTACTTAGATCGATTATTTCATTGCAGGCTGCAAGTTAGTGATTTTTTTTCTATTCTTTTATTCCTTCTACATTTGTGGTCTAGCATTCTTCTCTCTAAAACAGCTTTTCTCCACCAACTGGATATTTCCTAAATAGACAGTCTCTATGCTTAAGTCTTTCTCTTTTTTTGCCAAATTTAAAAATAAGTTTGTGTTGTGATAATTATATATGCTGATGGTATGCAAGTTTGTCTTGCTTATTTTCTCCCCTCTCCCTTTTTAAAAATATCACTACTAATTCATTTATTTATTTTATTTGATATTTTATAATTAGTTACAACCCCAGATTTGTTCAAACTGTCCCAGAATTGAGCAATGAGAGTTTATCCAAGCTGAATCCTATGCTGTTTGAATATGTTCCCCTTAGCCTTTGAGAACTTTGTTGCTTTCTGGCCCAATATGCTGTTGCTGTACTTTCTTTGCCCCAGACCTGAACTTAATCAACAAGGAAGTGAAACAACAACTGATAATATGGGAGAAAGTATTTGAAAACTATTTATCTGTAGGGTACCAGTATCCAGAATAAAGAGCACTTACAACTCAATGATAAAAGAAAAAAATTAACACACTTAAAACCTGAAAGAGGATTTAAATAAATAGATCTATAAAAAACATATGGATTGAGGGAAAGCAGTCAATCTCTAAATATGAAGTTAGCTGGGGTTTGTTTTATGTTTTTACTTTTAGTTTTTGGTAGACGCCCTTTATCACATAGAGGAATTTCCTTCTATATGTACTTGGTTGAGTGTTTTTATCATTTAAGGCTGTTGGATTTGTCAAATTTTTTTTGTCTCTACTGATTACTTGATTTTTGTCTTCTGTTTTTTTAATTTGGTGTATTATGTTGCTTGATTTTCAGATGTTAAACTAACCTTGCATTTCTGGGGTAAATCCTATTTATTCATGGTTATATAATCTTTTCTATATATTGCTAGATTCAATTTGATCCTATTTTGTTGAGGATTTTTGCTCAAAAAATCCTTTGCTCTGTATTTTGTTTTGTTTTTCTTGTGATGTCTTTTGGTAGCAGGTTAATCCTGGCCCCTTAGAATGAGTTGGGAATTCCCCACTCTTTTATTTTTGGAAAAGTTTGTGAAACATTGATATTCATTCTTCTTTGGACATTACATAGAATTAATTGCTGAAGTCATTGGACATGAGTGTTTCTTATACCAATTTTTTAAAATCCCTTTACCTTCAATCCCTTTCCCATTATAGGTCTATTCAGATTATTTTTTTTCTTCTTGAGTCAGTTTTTGTACTTTGTGTCTTCCTAGGAATTAGTCCGTTTTATTGTTACTAAATATGTTGACATAAAATTATACGTAATATTCCCTCTTTATTTCTGTAAGATCATTAATGATATTCTTATTCTGCATTTTGGTAATTTGAGGTCTGTCTCTCTTTCTTTTGGTGGTGGGAGTCAGTTTAGCTAAGAAATTGTCAATTTTGTTGATCTTATTAAGGAATCAACTTTTGGTTTTGTTGATTTTCTCCATGGTTTATCGAACCACTAGTTCATTTATTTCACTCTACTTTTTCATATGTCCTTCCTTCTGATTGCTTTAATTTAATTTTCTCTCCTTCAGCTTCTTAAGGTAGAAGATTAGATTATTGATTACAGGTTTTTTTCTTTTTTAATGTAGGTTTTTATAACTATAAACTTCCCTCTGAACACCACTTTATCTAATTTCCATAGGTTTTTGAACGCCGTGTTTTCATTTGTATTTTTCTCAAAGGATTGTCTAACTTCCCTTGTGATTTCTCCTTTGATCCATTGGGTGTTTAGGAGTGTGTGCTGTTGTTGATTTCTAATTTAATTCTATTGTGTTTGGTTGCTATGGTCTGAATGTTTGTCCCCCCAAATTAATTTGAAATTCTAATGTCCAGTGAAACGGCATCAGTATATGGGGCTTTGGGAGGTGCTAACGTCATGAGAATGGAGCCCTCATGAGTGAGATTAGTGTCTTATAAAAGAGGCTCCAGAGAGGTCCCTACCCTCCTTCACCATATGAGGATAGAGAGAAGACACCAGTTGTGAACCAGGAAGAGGGCCCGCACCAAAAGTGACCATGCTGGTGTTTGATCTTATACTTCTCAGTCTCTAGAACTGTGAGAAAAAAAATTCATGTTTTTTAGAAGCCACCCAGGCTGTAGCATTTTGTTATGGCAGCCCAGAAGCACTGAGACATTGGTTAAGAGTCTTTGTATGATTCCCCTTCTTCAAAGTTTATTGAGATTGTTAATAGTTAAGCATACGTGGTCTACCCTAGAAAAAGTTCTCTGTGTACGTGGAAGAATGTTTTCTGCTATTGTTGCGTTGAGTATTGCGCAGATATCTGTTAAATCTAGTAGGCTTACAGTATCCTTCAAGACTTCTTTTTGGAAACCTTTTGGCAAGCTGCACACTTTTTGAACTCTACTTTGCCTGGGGTGTGTGGCTCTGGATCTCTGCACAATTTTTTCTTGTTCCTATCCTTAGGCTGACTACTTAGCAGTCACCTCTGTCAGCATAAGCTACGTCCTGGTCAAAGGATGTGCTTAAGTCCCCTGGGCCCGTTAAATTTTACCCTTGACCGTTGGCTGTATGTAGAGTTTGGAGGTAGCTATCATAGTCCAAGGAATTTACACATTTGGCCAGGCATCAATAACTTGCATTATCCTTCCCTGATCTTTCAAAAAAGGGTTCAGTCTGGTTCAGTATTCCAGACTGAAAAGGATGTACGTAATTTTCTTTTTTTAATGTGGCTCAATAGGAATCACGCCTTGATCAGAGCAGCTTACTGTTCAGCCAGTGTTTGGGTCAGAGTTTGTGCTTAAGGATCTGGTATTGGTGAGTCTTCAGCCCTTTGTGGTGAATTTGCATGCAGGCTGGCAAGTATTTTCATGTCTGTCTGTCCTACATCCTGCTTTAATTGTTCTTTTTTTTTTTTTTTAAGATTTATTTATTTATTCGACAGAGATAGAGACAGCCAGCGAGAGAGGGAACACAAGCAGGGGGAGTGGGAGAGGAAGAAGCAGGCTCATAGTCCAAGAGCCTGATGTGGGGCTCGATCCCACAACTCCGGGATCACGCCCTGAGCCGAAGGCAGACGCTTAACCGCTGTGCCACCCAGGCGCCCCATGCTTTAATTGTTCTTAAGTGGATGCAGTCTGGAACCTCTTCACAGCCTTCCCATCCCACATTGTTCACTGTGATCACAGGAGTTCTCTTCTTGGCTGTATCTTTCCCCAGTTCTCTCTCTCAATCTTCTGTTTAATATTCCATTTTGCTTGTTGCTCCTAGTATTATAGAACTACGCAAGTCTTTTTAGTTTCTCCCCTCCTTTTGACAATGCTCCTGGGTGTGGAATTCTATAAGCTCATGTCCAAATAAAGTTAGTTCCCTCAGGCAAAGCTGCAGAACTTTTTATCTTTAAGGCCTCCAGTGTGAGACGTCTACACCAGTTCACTGGCTCTGTGGATGAGGGCAGTGACCTGCTTTTCCCAGAATGACACCTGTTGTATAAGGTGAAGTTGGGGGTAAGGTAGTCCTTGTCATCTTGCTTGCCCCTGCCATCATCAGTCTTACAAAGGAGCTGGAGTGGGCATGATTCTGGTACAGTATTCTCAATCTTTCATGCCTCGTGTAGAGCTTCTATCTTGTGAATTGAGACTGGGGTGAAGGCCACTTTGATTCTTTTGGCCAGGTCTCTAAGGCAGAGAGTCTCTCCAACAAGAGACTGGAACAGAAATAGCAGGTAAGACTACTCCCCCTTGAATAAAACTATAGTTCTTGGGGTGCCTGGGTGGCTCAACTGGTTAAGTGTCTGCCTTCAGTTCAGGTTATGATCCCAGGGTCCTGGGATTGAGCCCTGCAACAGGCTCCCTGCTCAGCAGGGAGTCTGCTTCTCCCTTTGCCTCTCCCTCTGGGTTGTGCTCTCTCTCTTGCTCACTCTCTCTCTCTCAAATAAATAAAGAAAATCTTCAAATAAAATAAAACTATAACTCTAAAACAAATAATGCAATAAAAAATGGGCAGAGGACCTGAATAAACATTTTTTCAAAGAAGACATGCAAATGGCCCACAGATGCATGAAAAGACGCTCAACACCACTCATCATCAGGGAAATGCAAATCACAACTACAATGGGATATCGCCTCACACCTGTCAGAATGGCTAAAATCAAAAAACAAGAAATAACAAGCGTTGGCAAGGATGCAGAGAAAAAGGAAAACTCCTGCACTGTTGATGGGAATGCAAACTGGTGAGCCACTGTGGAAAACAGTATGGGGTTCCTTAAAAAATTTTAAAAAAAAATTACCATATAATCCTGTAATTTCACTATTGGATATTTACCCAAATAATATGAAAACACTATTTCAAAAAGACATATGCACCCCTATGTTTATTGTAGCATTATTTATAATAGCCAAATTATGGAATCAGCCCAAGTGTCCATCAATAGATGAATGGATACATATATATGTATATATATATGTATATATATATATGGTTATAGATACATGGATACACACACACACACATATATATATACGGACATAGCTATATAGATATAGATATAATGGGATATTACTCAGCCATAAAAATGGATGAAATCTTGCCATTCACAATAACGGATGAATCTGAAGAGTATAACACTAAGTGAAATAAGTCAGACGGTGAAAGACAAATAACAAATGGCTTCACTCACATGTGGAATTTAAGAAACAAAACAAAGAAAAAAAGAGACAAACTGAAAAACAGACTCTTAACTATAGGAACAAAGTGGGGGTTACCAGAGGGAAGGTGCGTGGGGGGATGAATGAAATAGGTGATGGGGATTCTAAGCCCACTTGCCATAATGAGCACTAGGAATATATGGAAGTGTTGAATCACTATATTATACACCTGAAACTAATATAACACTCTATGTTGACTATATTGGAATTTAATAATAATAATAAATAAAATAAATTGTATATATACACAATAGAATATTTTTTAAAAGGAGATCCTGCCACTCATAATAACATGCATGAACCTGGAGGACATTTTGCTAAGTAAAATAACCCACCTGTTATTTATTATCATTTTTTTCCATTCTCCAACTTTATTCAAAACATGGCATCTATAAAAATCTAGGAGAAGGGCCTGTGGGTCAGCAGGCTGAGGCAGTTGCCTAGGCTCCCCTGATCCCTTCCCTTGGGAGTAGAAGGGACAGATCTCAGAGATGTGTCAGCCCTGGACAATCCCAAGCTCCCCAAAAAAGGACAGAAGGGAAAAGTTGCATGACCTCTTTTATGTATTTAATCTAAAACACTCAGACACATAGAAGCAAGAGTAGGAGTGTGGTTACCAGGGGTAGGGAGGTGGGGAAAATGGGGAGATATTGGTCAAAAGGGTGCAAAATTTCAGTTGTGTAGGATGAGTAAGTTCTAAGAGATCTAATCCATATCATGGTGACTATAGTTAACAGTAATATATTTTGTACTGGAAATTTGCTAAGAGAGTAGATCTCAGGTGCTCTCACCAAAAAAAAAAAAAAAAAAAAGTAACTATGTGACGATAGGAGTATGTTAATTAGCTTGACTATAGTAATCATTTCACTATGCATATGTATATCAAAATGTCACACTGTGCATCTTATATATATCCACTTTCGATTTTTTAAAAATCCCACAAGAGTCTTTGCATTCCAGAATAGAAGGGCTCACTGTCATTACAATAATAACAATAATAGTAACAATAATGGTAACAATGCAATATCTATACATCATGATGTTCTCACCATATGCCAATCATATTTAATACTTGAAACTACTCTGTACATTTGGTAATATTACGCTCTTATTCTTAGTGAGGAAACTCAACCTCAAAGAAATTAAGAAGCTTACCCAAAGGGGTGCTTAGGTGGCATAGTTGGTTAAGCATCTGACTCTTGGTTTTGGCTCAGGTCGTGATCTCAGGGTGGTGAGATCGAGCCCCACGCTGGACTCCATGCTCAGTGTAGAGTCTGCTGGAGGTTCTCTCTCCCTCTCCCTCTGCCTCTCCCACTCATGTCCTCCCTCTAGTTCTCGCTAAAATAAATTAAAAAATCTTTAAAAAAAATTAACCAAAGTCTTAGAGCTACTAAGAACCACATTGAGATATTAACTTCAAATCCATTTCAACTTCCTTCTAAACTCTGTTTTCTTTCCATAAAACTTCATTGACCCCCCAGTTATCTATGTGTATGTTTGCCCTGTTTACCATCCCTGAGGAGTGTGGTCATCATATTTGCTGGAGCTCAAATTACATGACTTGCACAGAGTAGATCTCAATAAAATCTGTTAAAATCTGTACCATTGAATTTGCCTATGTGAGCCAGAAGTAGGTTGGTGCAAAGATCAGAAGGCTTTGACTAACTTATTTGCAATGTTGCTAATTCCAAATGTGTCCTTGGACAAGTCTTTTACATTCTGCACCTCTGTTTCATTTATTATTAGATGAATAATGAATATCTTATCTCACTAGAATACATACAAATAAATGAAGTGATTTGGCCTTGGAATGGCCATTGGCTCTCTGGCCAGAGACCGTGGAGAAAATGTCAATTTAAATCATTTTATTTTCCCTTTTCCTCCATAGGGAGGTGTTGTGGGGATAAGTGTGTTGGCTGATATTTTAAACATATTTAAAAATGGCTCCAATAATATAAGTAAAGCAACTTAAGCATCTGGAAAGAAAAGTGCTATGTCCACCTGGGGGTGATAATGATGTTCATAGTGATGAGGAAGAATTTTAATAACAATAAATCTAAGTGAATTTCGCTCAACCTGCTTGCAGAAAATAGCAGCTCAAGGACATATAATTCCCCCAAAGGTTAGTTTTAGTGTCTAATTTTGCAAGTAGATTGTTCATGGCTTTCTTGATCCCATATTCTAGACAAAATGTACGTGTGCTAATACCATGTCTTGCTCCTTGATCCAGAAAAATATTCATGCCAAATTGTGAGGCTAAGAAGAATGTTCAACGAGTTCTTATGAAAGCATGTTCAGTTTCAGAAAAACCCCATCTTCCCAGTGCACATACATGCACTTTCTTTTTCCCAGCAGAATGTGAATAGGGTAGCTTTCATACATTAAATAAAGTCACACTGTGGGGTTTTTTTCTTTTTCTTTTACAGTCATGCTTGATTGCATTCCACCAGATAAGTACAATCCAGGCAGATGCTATAAAACCGAAATCCTGCAGCGTAGCAGATTTTTATTCATGACCATACAAGCAGCTGTCACAACTAGAGTCTTTGAGTATCTTATAATAAAGACACGAAGCAAAAGTAAGGATGGTCAAGAGCAGGGTTATAGAAGCCTGATATCATGGAAGCCTCATGAAAGGGCCATCAGCGCACTGACCCAACGCTGCAGGCAGCACAACAGAAGGCATGAAGCCTCATCTTGTCTTGGAGCATCATAGGAAGCATTTGCTAAGGAGACAGATCTACCAATACTGAAGTTTGCTAGCCTTTCCATGGGACCTGACCCTCTTCGATACCTATGAGTAGAAGTCCGCATCGTCACAATGTTGTCCATGAGTTGTGAGATGCACAATTCACTGACATGCAAGGCAACACCTCTCCTTCTTGAAAAAGAGTTTCCTTATCTCTGAAGGAAGGAAGCTGAGAGTGGAATCTCCCTCCTTGAACAGAGCTTTGGTCTGACGCACCTGCAAATGGGTATGACGCATGTAGTTTTCTGCTGACTTTTTCCTGGGGTCAGGGTGAGAAAGGTGATGGGGGTAACAGGTGTGATATCATTGTTAGACTTTACCTAGAAAATCTATAATCCAATACAGCCTTTTTTGAACTCAGATGAAATGTTCTTGTCTTTTAGGAGTATGAAAGCCCAAATAGGACCTAGAAACAACTCTGGGAAGGTCTTCACTTCTCCCTATGGTCTAGTCTCCGGTTGGGCTTATCCAAATGGGCATTACCCACAGCACATTGCATCAGTTTATGTGCATGGAGAAGGAGTGTGATTTGCCCTAATGGTGACTAACAAGACCTTTTCCCCACTCAAAGCCCAAAGTTTTTCTTCTTCTGGTCAGAGGGAAGCAAAAATCTCCCCAGTGGTCTCCAAACCTTTTGATAATGTGCCCTACCAAGAAGATATTTGAACCAGATAGCCCTAATAGCTGTATGACTATTTTGTTTTAAATTGTATACACTTACTACTATATTATCAGGATGTACATTATTGAATCTGAAAATATAACATTTAAAGGATGAAGTAATATGAAATTAAATTTTCAAATAATTTTGTTTAATAACTTAATAATAGGACAAACACTATAGTGTTCTTGTGAATATGTTATCAATGATTTTTATTAACTAGCAGAAATGTGATCAAATGAAGTCTTATGACTAAATCATCTGTGTCTTTAATTTTTAATATTGGTGATAAAAGCTCATTCTTAAGTTAAAAGTGCCAATGCTTGGCTTTTTCTGTATCATGTTTTCTCTGCAATTTGTAGGAATTTCACTAAACCACTCATGATGACTGGTTTAGCGAAATCTGGGAAATGCAATCAATAAATCAACTTATCCACATGCACATAAATTGTGCTAACTACAACAGCTCAGAACAAATGGCCTAGCGTGATTGCAGCCCTCCATCTCACCACATGCTCTTACTCAACGCCCAGACACCTGGTCTCCCTACATGAGATATGATAGGGCACAGATACCATCTCATTAATTAAATATTCTGAAGATGAATTTTGTTCCTATGTTTAGGTGAAAATACATATAAATAGAAGTTGTAACATTTTATTCCAGCCTCCCACACAATCATCACATACACCTAGCATTTCCATACCCCACTTTAGAGGCTCTTATAGGAACTTATTTAACAGAGGACATTAAGTCAATCTGATTTCCCAATTTTTGACTCTGCTGATAAAAGAAGATAAGAAAAATGAGTTTGGGTGAGGGGATGGGGCAGTGTAGTGAAGGAGAGGGGGAAGCTTCAGCTAACCTCTTAGAGGTAACAGACAGGGTACACTGTTTTCTCAACATCCGCGGCATAACGCCCTCTTCCCTCTACAGCCACTGTACTTAAAAGGAAACAACTAAGCCATGTAATGCCTTTCAGGTTTCCTCTCTTTAAAAAAAAAAAAAAAAGAAAGAACGAAACAAACTTTGAATGAGCCTCGTCAGTAATGAAAGGTCAAGTGAAACCGCTATGGCACATTGTGTTCTGGGAAGTCTTTTTTCCCCTCCACACTGAGCGGGATAAAGGACCCAGTCTTGACTGCCACACAGTGGTTTCTTAATTGAGTCTTCCATCTTCACGGGACCAGATGAGAGAGTCACTTAAAAGGGGCTCAATTCAAAACCATGTGTGGTTTCAGAACAAATTGTCCAAGCCACCTAAAAAGTGGAGTTCTTTAACATCCTGCTGCTGCTTCTGCCACACGGGGCTCTTTCTGGCTCCAGCCAAAGAACTGCTGTGTTTAAAGTACAGATCCCTGTAATGAAGTGACATTTGACTGTTCACAGTGGATTATACAGTCTCTCACATAAGAAGAGTATTCACAATTGCATTTTCTCAACTCGGCTTCAGTGAGAAAACAGCCTGTGAAGCAACCAGAAGCCTTCTGTCTCTCCGTGGGAATCACGAGGTGAGGCAGGGCCAAGGCTGGTCCGTTATAAGATGCTGGCGGAGGCCTGATCGTGGAAGGTGATTTGGGGCAAGTGTTACAGGAGTGCCAGGTAATAAAGGAAATGTGTGGAGAACTTGGACCTGTTGTGAAGTTGGAAGTTGGATGAATAAGGGGCTTTAATGAGACAGCCAAGGATTAGGGAGAGCTGGCATTCCCAGAGTACCCACAGCAGCGGGAGATGGAAATACTGAGGGACACACAAGGCTTTTTATCTTGAGATAAAGTCATATTAAATTTACATCTGGAAACACGCAAGAATCAAGCTGAGGAACAATGAAACTGAACATAATAGCTTCACTAAGTGCTTGGGCTGACAGATTTACCCTAAGAGATTATCAGGCGATAGAAATAACTGTAGTAGAAACTTCAGTAAGCAGTAAAATGGAAAGTTAAAATCCATACACCAATTACCAAGTGAGGCAGACGGGCTATCCGGCAAGCATAGAAGATCACTGATACAGCATTCCTAAAGCAGGCCTGCATTTCTGGCTTCAGGAGGAACTAACTGAGTGACCTCAGGCAAATTCAGGCCTTGTTTTACTCATCACTAATATGAGCGAGCCTGTAATGTTCTATCTTTCTTTATTGTCATAAAAGTAGTACAGAAATACGGCAAAAGAAGCAACAGTGTAGAAAGATTTAAAAAGGCCTTCCTACCCTGCCTTCCTCTGTCACCGTGAACCCTCAGTCCATTTTCTCAGAGAAAACCATTATTGACACTTCCTTTGAAGTCTTACACAATATTTATGCAAATATGCATATGCAAATACTTTAAAAGCAAGTGAAATTTTCATACACATACTGTTCCGACCTTCTCTTATTTACATTCAAATATATGTTATGGGCTGAATTGTATCTCCTCAAGATTCATGTGTTGTTGCCCTAACCCACACTGCTTCCGCATGTGACTCTATCCGGAGAGAGAATCATTAAAGAGATGATTAGAGCAAAGTGAAGTCATCTGGGTGAGCCCTAATCCAATGTGACCAGTGGCCTTATCAGAAAAAGAGATTAGAGGGGCGCCTGGGTGGCACAGAGGTTAAGCATCTGCCTCTGGCTCAGGACGTGATCCTGGCATTATGGGATCAAGCCCCACATCAGGCTCCTCCGCTGGGAGCCTGCTTCCTCTCCCACTCCCCCTGCTTGTGTTCCCCCTCTCTCTGGCTGTCTCCATCTCCATCAAATAAATAAATAAAATCTTAAAAAAAAAGAGAGAGATTAGAAGACAGACAGGCACAGATGGAAGAACATCTGAGACACTGGAATAAGACAGCTATGTGTAAGACAAAGATAAAAAGCCCTTAGAAGAAACCAATCCTACCAACACCTTGATCTCGAACTTCTAGCCTCCAGAATTGTGAGAAAATTAATTTCTGTAGTTTAAGTCACCTAGTCTGTAGTGCTTTATTACGGTAACGCTAACGAACTAACACAATACCTTGTAGATATCTTTACACATCAGCACATACAGATCTACCTTGCATTGTAACCGTTCTATAATATTTATTCTATTTTATATATATGTAATGCAACTGATTTGACAATCAGTGGAAATAGAGGTTGTAATTCGCCTCTTCTTTAGTGACCAGAGGTCAAGTACATCTTCTCTGGGGGAAAAAAACACTACCCAGAGCCACCGCACTTTTTTAAACGTAATGATTAGTACAGGCATACCTCATTTTATTGCATTTTGCTCTATCACACTTCTCAGATACTGTTTTTTTTGTTTTTGTTTTGTTTTTGTTTTTTTTTTTTTTACAAATTGATGGTTTGTGGCAAGTCTATCCATGCCATTTTTCCAACATTTGCTCACTTCATGTCTCTGTTACATTTTGGGAATTCTTGCAAGTTTTTCATTATTATTTTGTTGTTACAGTGACCTGTGATCAGTGATATTTGCTGGTACTATTGCCATTGTTTGGGGGACCATGAACCCTGCCCATATAAGATGGTGAACTTAATTGATATATGTTGTGTGTCTTCTGATGGCTCCATTAACCAGCCATCCCCCCATCTCTTTCCCTCTCCTTAGGCCTCCCTATTTCCGGAGACACAATAATATTGAAATTAGACCAACTAATAACCCTACAATGGCCTCTGTGTGTTCAAGGGAAAGGAAAAGTTGTATGTTTCTCACTTTAAGTCAAAAGCTAGAAATGAGTAAGCTTAGTGAGGAAGGCATGTCAAAAGCTGGGACAGTCTGAAAACGAGACCTCTTGCACCAAACAGCCATTGTGAATGCTGAGGAAATTTCTTAAAGGAAATTAAAAGCCCTACTTCAGTGAACACACAAATGATAAGAAAATATAACAGCCTATTGATGTATGGAGAAAGTTCAAGTGGATAGAAGATCAAACCAGCCACAACATTCTCTCAAGCCAAAGCTTAATCCAGAGCAAGGCCCCAACTGTCTTTAATTCTATGAAGGCTGAGAGAGCTGAGGAAGCTATGGAAGAAAAGTTAGAAGCTGGCAGAGGTTGGGTCATGAGGTTGAAGGAACGTGCCATCTCCATAACACAAAAGCAGAGTGTAACAGCAAGTGCTGATGGAGAAGCTGCAGCAAGTTCTCTAGAACATCTAGCTGAGATCATTAGTGAAAGTGGATACACTTAGTAATAGCTATACAATGGAGATGAGACAGTCTTCTTCTGGAAGAAGATACTGTCTAGGACTTTCATAGCTAGAGAAGAGAAGTCAATGCCTGCCTTCAAAGCTTCAAAGGACAGGCTACTCCCCTGTTAGGGCTAATGTAGCTGGAGACTTTCAGGTGAAGGCAATGCTCACTTGCCATTCCCCAAATCCTAGAGCCCTTGCAAATTATGCTGAATCTACTCTGCCTGTGTTTTGTCAATGGAACAATGAAGTCCGGATGACAGTACATCTGTCAAAATATAGTTTATTGAATATTTTAAGCCCACTCTTGAGAACTACTGCTCAGGAAAAAAAGATTTCTTTCAAATATTTATGATCATTGACTGTGTTTCTGGACACCCAAGAGCTCTGATGGAGAAGTACGATAAGATTAATATGGTTTTCACGCCTGCTAACACATCCATGCTGTAGTCCATGGATCAAGAAGTGATTTTGACTTTCATGTCTTATTATTTGAGAAATACATTTCATAAGCCTATAGCTGCCACAGATAATGATTCTGCTGACGGATCTGGGCAATGTAAACTGAAAACCTTCTGGACAGGATTCACCCCTCTAGATGATACTAAGATAGTTGTGATTCATGGGAAGAGGTCAAAATGTCCACATTAACAAGCATTTGGAAGAAGTTGATTCCAACCACCTTGAACCCCTCAAAGTCATTTAGACTTTGGGTTCAAACTTAAGTGGAAAAGTAACTGCAAATGTGGTGGAATTAACAAGAGAACTAGAATTAGAAGTGGAGCCTGAAGATGTGGCTGAATTACTGCAACCTCATGATCAAACTTGAACATGGAAGGAGCTGCTTCTTACGGGTGAGCAAAAGATGGTTTCCTGAGATGGAATCTACTGGTGAAGGTGCTGTGAAGTCTGTTGGCATGACAACAAAGGATTTGGGATATTACCTAAACACAAGGGGCTTAAGGGACCGCAGGGCTTAAGAGGACTGACTCCAGTTTTGAAAGAAGTTCTACTGTGGGCAAAATGCTACCAAATAGTATGGAATGCTACAGGGAAATTGCTTGTGAAAGGAAGAGCCAATCAATGAGGCAAACTATCTTGTTTTCTTATTTTAAGAAATTACCACAGTCACCCAGCCTTCAGCAACCACCATCCTGATCAGTCAGCAGCCATCAACATTGAGGCAAGACCCTCCACCAGCAAAAGTATTACAACTCACTAAATTTCCAATAATGATTAGCGTTTTTTTTAGCAATAAAGCATTTTTAAATAAAGGTATGTACATTGTTTTTATTAGACCTAATGTTATTGCACATTTAATGACTACAGTATTGTGTACATAATTTTTTTGATAACACTTGCTAGAATTTTTTGAATGTCTATATGTGTGTGTATCTGCAGCTCAGTGGTTTTTCCCCATATATTCTCTCTTTTTTTTAAATTCAATTAGCCAACATACAGTACATCATTAGTTTCAGATGTAGTGTTCAATAATTCATCAGTTGCATATAACACCCAGTGCTCATCACATCATGTGCCCTCCTTAATGCCCATCACCCAGTTACCCCACCCCCCACCCTACCATGCCTCCAGCAACCCTCAGTTTGTTTCCAAAGATTAAGAGTCTGTCATGGCTTTTTTCCCCGTCTGATGGCTTCCCATTTAGTTTTCCCTCCCTTCCCCTATGATCCTCTGTGCTCTTTCTTGTAGTCCACATATGAGTGAAACCATATGATAATTGTCTTTCTCTGATTAACTCATTTCACTCAGCATAATACCATAAAACCATAGTTCCATCCATGTCAATGTAAATGGTAAGTATTCATCCTTTCTGGTGGCTGAGAAATACCCCATTGTATATATGAACCACATCTTCTTTATCCATTCATCTGTTGATGGATATCTCAGCTCTTTTCACAGTTTGGCTGTTGTGGACATTGCTGCTATGAACATTGGGGTGCAGGTGCCCCTTTGGATCACTACATTTGTGTCTTTGGGGTAAATAACTAGTAGTGCAATTGCTGGGTAGTAGGGTAGCTCTATTTTTAACTTCTTGAGGAATCTCATCCTGTTTTCCAAAGTGGCTTCACCAGCTTGCATTCCCACCAACAGTGTAAGAGGGTTCCCCTTTCTCTGCATCCTCTCCAACATTTGTTAATTTTAGCCATTCCGACTGGTGTAAGGTGGTATCTCATTGCGGTTTTGATTTCTATTTCCCTGATGTCAAGTGATGTGGAGCATTTTTTCATGTGTCTGTTGGTCATTTGTATGTATATATAATTTTTATATACACTGGGAAGCCAAAAACTTTGACTCACTTTATTGTGGAGATCTGGAACTGAACCCACAATATCTCTGAGTTATGTCTGTATTGAATACAGAAGACAGGACCAAATGCCTAAAAACCAAGATAAAAATGTAGACAACAGATTTCTATTTCTACTTATGAAACAGTAACTTCTATAACATAATCCTTACTGTCTTAAACAATTTGAAAATTGAAGAACAAGGAGAAACAACTTTTCAGACACTGAACAACAGCAGCAAAGGCCTATAATTTTAAAAGTAATGGAGAAAAATAAAATAAGTCTTACAGTTGTCCTGTCTTTTTTCCTGAGATCAATCTCTGATTTGTGGTAAAGAGAGGGGAACTCAAGCAGAGATCGAGGGTGTTCCTGAAGAGAAGAGACAGATAATGAATGAATGGGCTAGAATTTTCAGTCATGGTGCCAGAGAGGAAGAAGCTAAGCAGCAAAAGAGCTCTAGAAGTATGTAAAAGAGACCTCTTTAGTCTTTTTTTGAACACCAATCTCTTCCTTTCTAAGGGAAATTTCGTGAAACCAGGCAAAGAACAGCATCAGGAAAAGTGAATTACTGGGGAACTATAAGACAAAAAAAAACCCCTCAAAACAACAACAACAACAAAAACAAACCTAAACAAAACAATTTCCAGGGCTCATGAAGACCTCAGAATCTTCTGAACTACTACTACCAGCCAGAGTGAAGAGCTCTTGTTGGGAATGTGAGGTTTTCAGTGAAGACTTTAGAAGAGTAACACATAACTGGCAAGAATGAACTAACTCTTGAGGAAAGGTCACTCTAAAACTTCCCTAAAATATTAAAAACAACTCTTAAAAAGATCAAGCTCTTTTCTAAGTAATTTAATTGCTTTCTGATTGGATTCTAGCACACCTTAAGAATACAAGAAAATCCAGTACTCAACAATGTAAAATTCAAAATACCTATCATTGAATAATAAAAAAAACTTTAATTAGCATGTGAAGTAATAGAGAAAAGTGATCCATTAATAAGAGAAAATTAGTAAACAGAAGAAACACAGAAATGAAAGAGAAGATAAAATCAGCAAATATTGGGTCTTCCAAGAGGATGCTAAGATGGGATTGAAGTTGAAAGAATTTTATCAGAGTTTGTACTTGTAAAAGGAAATAGGGAGTGAGCTGAGGAAGGCTGGGAAAACAATCAGACTAGAATTCAAGTGTGACTCTAAGCAAAGGTAAGAGGAAGAGAAGGTTGAGTGGAAAACTCCTAGATTGTCATGCAGTCTAAGGAAGTTTTGGTAAAAGCATTTTTCTATCTTTGAGTCAAAGTCACTTAACTAAAACATGCATTGTCTCCCAGGAATGAACCTGCTTTAGTAGCTCAGCCATACTCAGTCATCATCAGGGAGCAACCTAAGAGACATGGCTTTGGTGGAAATCTGGTGATGGTTTCAAAGTACAGCTGTTTGGGCCTGTAGTCAATTATTCTCTATGTAGTAAAAGGTCTTTGAGTCAGTTTCACGACTATGCTAGCAGGCAAGGACTTTAAAACAACTATTGTAAAAATAGGACTCCTAACGATGAAAATTTCAATATAGAAATATTTTTAGGGGTGCCTGGGTGGCTCAGTTAAGGGTCTGCCTTCAGCTCAGGTCGTGATCCCCGGGTCCTAAGATTGAGCCAGCTTCCCTGCTAAGCAGGGAGTCTGCTTCTCCCTCTCCCTCTGCCCTTCCCCCTGCTCATGTTCGTTCTCTTGCGCTCTCTCTCTTATGCAAATAAATAAAAAAAATTTTTTTTAAATGTCATATTCAAATTACTGAAACCAAGAAATCAGGAGAAAATCTTAAAATCAGCTAGAAAAAAGTATTTATTACCCATATGAAATAATGACTGAAGACTTGACAGAATTATGCAAATGAGAAAGCAATGAAATGACTTCTTTAAAGTACTGAAATAAAATACTCTTATTTGTAGAATTCTACACCTAGTGAAAATATGCTTCAAAAATGCAGGTGAGGGTAAGATTTTCACAGACAAAGCTGACTATCCATCACCATCTGACTTATATCACACTATACTACAGATCCTCTATGTTTACTGCAGAATCTTGGATTGACACCAAAATTGGCACTATTGACATTAAAACAAGATAATTCCTTGCAGAGCAGGATTTCATGCTCACTATAGCTTATCTTCAGCATTTCTGGCCTGTACCCACTAACTGCCAACAGCCAAACCCCTCCCTCCACCAGAACAGCTGTGACTACCAGAAATGTCTATAGATATTGCCAAGCCTCCTGGAAGGCAAAATTATATCCACTCCCCAACTAAGAACAACTAATCTACACAAATTAATAGAAAGTATCAAAAGTGGTAATTATGAGAAAAAAATACAATTTTTGCTTTCATCTTAAAATTTCATTAAAAGCTAATTGACGTTTAAAGTAAAGATTTAATAATGTATTATAGGATTTTTAACATATGTAAATGTAAAATATTTGACAATAGTATAAAAGACAGGAGGAATAGAAGTGTATTCTTGTAAGTTTCTTACATTGTATCTGAAATGGCATATTATTTGAAACTCTAACGTGTTAAAGATGTATTTTGTAAAACCTAGGGCAAATACTAAAATATTTTTAAAGTATAAATAATATATTTATATTTATATAAGCCACAACTGAAACAAATAGACAATAGAAACAAGCCCACAAATGATCCATACATTGTAGTTATTAAACATGGTTTTTAAAATAACAGTTATACATATGTTCAGGAAAATAGTGTGCAAGATGAAACACAAGAGAACCTAAAATTGACATATGATAACTAAAATTAAAAATGCATACTGGAAAAGAATATGAAATAAAACATGAGTCAATATAAAATAAGCAAAATGAGGCATGAAAAGAAAAAATATGTAAAATATAGAATTAGCATAAAAGACATATGGAATGTACACACAATATGTATGTAAGTGAAATTATAGAAGGGAAGGATAAAGGATAGTACAGATGAAATATGAAGAGATAGTGATCAAGAACATTCAAAATCTGACAAAGATATTACACAATAAATACAAGAAATTTTCTGAGTATCAAGAAGATACATTTGTAAATCTATATGTATATTAGAAAATTCCTATGAAATAAAAACTTACCAAGTATTATAGAAAAACAATGTGAAAATCTGAATTATCTGAAGTCTATGAAAAACTGCAATTTCCCACATAGAAAACTCCAGGTCTAGACTGTTTTCGTACTGAATATTTACCTATGTTTGAAATAATATATTAAAAAAATAAGCTGCTTAGAAATAAATATAATGGGGGGCGCCTGGGTGGCACAGCGGTAAGCATCTGCCTTTGGCTCAGGGCGTGATCCCAGCATTATGGGATCGAGCCCCACATCAGGCTCCTCCACTATGAGCCTGCTTCTTCCTTTCCCACTCCCCCTGCTAGTGTTCCCTCTCTCACTGGCTGTCTCTATCTCTCGAATAAATAAATAAAATCTTTTTTAAAAAAGAAATAAACATAATGGAAAATATGCCAGATTCCTGAACATACACATTATAAAATACTATCGTAAGAAATTTTAAGACTTAAATAAATGGAGGAACATACCATGTTCATGGATAAGAAGACTCAGCATGGTGAAGATCTGAATTCACCCCAATTTGAGCTATAGATTCAATACAATTGCAGCAACATCCTAATATGATTCTCGGTGGGAATTAATATTCTAATTTTAAAGTGTATATGGAAATACAGTGGTCCAGAAATATCTAAAACAATTTTACGGAAAACCAAATTTGAAGATTTCCTTAATCTGATTTAAACCATTCATTTAAATACTGCATTTAATTATGAAATATTGAAACCTTTCTACTGAGGCAAGAAATGAAAGAAGAAGAGATGCTATCACTATTTGTATTCAATATTATACTGGAAGTCCTAGCCAAAGCAAAAAGGTAAGAAAAATATGGTGCGATATTGATACAATTTTAGTTAAACAGATTAAGGAAACAGAATGAAAGCCTAGCATAAACTTGTATATACATTGTCACTTCATTTGTGACTGTTTGACATGAAGTATGATGGACAAAGAATGATCTTACTAATAGAAGATATTAGATTAACTAGATAATCGTGGAAATAATGATGACATTTAACTCCCATTCAAGTTAGATCATAGATCTAAGTGTAAAAGGTAAAATAATAAACCTTCTACAAAATAACAAAGAACACTACCTTTGTGACTTTGGGGTAGGGAAAAGCTTTTGAACAGGACATAACAGAACTGGACATAAAGCACAAATTTGAGAACTTAACTTTATTAAAATTAGGAAGTCTTGTTCATCAAAAGATAGACCACAAAGAGTAAAAAACAAGTCTCGAGTAAGAGAATGAAATACGGACACACACACAAACACATTCACACATAGTAAAACCAGCACTGTTATAGTATCAAATTTATTAAATTTACTCTTTATGGTGCTAAGGATGTATACCCTGATTAAGAAGGCTTTACTCCCATGAACATTATCAGCAAAATGATTCATGTTTATGTAACTACCTTTTGTACAAAGAATGAACTACATATCTAGCTTTATTTTTCCCTACTGCTAGACTGTTGTTGCAACGCTATTTTTTTTAACAATCCCATCTGTTTTTCTTACTATTTTGTAATATCACTATTACCATACACTCTCTTCCCATATGTATTGGATATTCTTTATGAGCTTTTTTCTTGGTAATTACATGTCTTTTCATTTACTGCTCTACCACTTTACAAGCCCAAGTCACACTGAAATAATCCAGTTACATTTCAGCTCTGATTTTTATGTTCTCCATTAGGATATGTGTCTATATTTGCTTTTAAATGGGAGATTTTGTGACTCATGGATTTGTAGACAAACCTTCATAAATAGTAAAATATTTTGAGATTTTGCTCAAAAGTTAACTTCTCCATAAAATGAGTTTTAAGATTTTTACAAACATATACCCTAATCTCTTTATTAATAATCTGATCTCAAGGACCCCCCAGACTTGTTCAGCCATTTTGAGTTCAGGTACATATATAGATGAATGAATACTTTTTTAGACATAATGATATGCAACATCCATTCAATCAATGCTTAACTCTTAACAGTGGAAATGGGGAGTGAGGTCAGGGTGTAGGAAGCTTTTCATTGCACTCAGTAGAAAAATATATAACAAAACATTTCAGTAAAACTCACCTGACCTTCCTATTGAATCACAGAATGAACAAACATAAATCAGGGCTGACAAGATTGAGTCTCTCTCCTCAGAGTTTTGAAAATAATAATATATCATCCTCTAACAATATAACATCCATCCTCCCCCACATTCTCTCTCATCTTGCTGGCAAAAGGTCCCTCTCTTCAAAAACAAACCTTCATTATACCAGATGAATGTAATTCTTATGCCAGAAAAAGAGTATCAGATTCATATTAAAGGGAAGATTGTTTCATACAAGAACTTGCCAGAAAAAGACTTAGAGATGAATTATGTTGAAGCTCCCTGTGCTCCTTTAATGAAAATTCTAGTATGTAGCCAGATGTTTTATTGGGGAAGAGAATCAAGAGAAACATAGATTGTCCTGCCACTCATCTGAATAGTGAAGCTGAAATTAGAGTGATTCACAAATGCACATAATTGCCGGAATATTTATCTTTTTCAAAAAAGAAAAAGGAGAGAAGAACCTCCGCCCCCCATTTTCCCTTTCCCTCTGTAAAATAAAAACCAGATCTTTGATGTGAGAATTTGGGAGTCGGTGTCCCTGTGTCAGAAATAACTAACGCTACTATTGTATTTGCAGCCTGAGGGAAAGCCTGGATCTGATAATTGTATGTACTCCTGAATAATGCAAAGGCAAATTTCCTGAACTCTTGGGGGTTTCTTGCAGCAAAGAGTGAACACAAGGAGAAGGTAAGGTAGAGCCAACCAAAAGCCAATTAGCATCTTCCAATAGCCACAGAACATATGTTCTTTTATTATTCATTTATTCATTCAGTAGATATTTATTGATTTTTGTCCATTATGTCAGGTACTGTTCGAAGTGCTGGGAATATAGCAATAAACAAAATACATAAATTTCTTCTCCTATTGGAGCTTATATATAAGCTGGGGGTTGGAGAGGGCAAAAAATTAACAAATAATTAAATAAACATTTAATATTTTAGATGGTCATAAACATTAAGAAGCAAATGAAGCAGTTAAGGGAAGTGCCTGGGGGAAAGGCTTCCTATTTTATATAATGCGGACAATAAAACTCTTGCTAATAAGGTGGCATTGGAGTAGAGATTGCAAGGATGTGAGAGATGAGCCTGGATGGTTTTTAAAATATGCCAGCAACACCAACAAAACATGCCAACAAATTCTTTGATACTCTTTCCTTAAACAGGTGGAGCTGAATTTCCCTCTTCTTGAGCATAGGCTGGACTCAGGGATTCACAGGATACAACCTGCCATGAACAGCCCTGTCAAGTGGCCTGTGTGGGGAGGTACTAAAGCCTCCTGCCAAAAGATCTGGAAGGAGACCCTTCAGTCCTAGCCTCACCTTCAGAGTCTAACAGCCTGACGTCAACCTCGCAAAAGATCCTGAGAGAAAACCCACTCCCGTATTCCTGATCTTCAGAAACTGTGTGGGATAACAAATGTTGATTGTTCTAGGCTGCTAAATTGTGGGCTAATAGACAACTAATTCACGAGCAATTAGGGGTGTCTGGAGTAAGAGCAATCCAGGAAGAAGAGTAGCAAGTACAAAGATCTCGGGGAGGGAGCCTGAGTGTTTGAGTAGAGCTGACACTAGAGTAAATTGAGGGGAAGTACAAGGGGTTTGTGCCTGAAAGGTAACAGTGGATTAGAACACTCTAGAATCTTATGAGCCATTGTGAATTAACTGTAAAAGGAAGTAAGCTGGAAAGATTGAAGGTAGTGGTCAGAAAATGGATGAAAGTATATATGTACCACATCTTCCTAATCCAGTCATCTGTTGAAGGGCATCTTGGCTCCTTCCACAATTTAGCTATTGTGGACATGTTGTTATGAACATTGGGGTGCATATGGCCCTTCTCTTCACTACGTCTGTATCTTTGGGGTAAATACCTAGTAGAGCAATTGCTGGTAGCTCAATTTTTAACTTTTTAAGGGACCTCCGCACTGTTTTCCAAAGTGGCTGTACCAACTTGCATTCCCACCAACAATGTAGGAGGGATCCCCTTCCTTCACATCTTCTCCAACAATTGTTGCTTCCTGCCTTGTCAATTTTTGCCATTCTAACTGGCATAAGGTGGTATCTTAATGTGGTTTTGATTTGAATTTCCCTGATGGCTAATGATTTTGAACATTTTTTCAGGTGTCTGTTAGCCATTTGTATGTCTTCATTGGAAAAGTGTCTGTTCATATCTTCTGCCCATTTTATGATTTGTTTATTTGTTTCTCGTGTATTGAGTTTGAGAAGTTCTTTGTAGATCTTGGATACCAGTCCTTTATCTGTGGTGTCCTTTGCAAATATATTCTCCCATTCCGTGGGCTGTCTCTTAGTTTTTTTGACTGTTTCCTTGGCTGTGCAGAAGCTCTTTATCCTGATAAAGTCCCATAAGTTCATTTTATCTTTTATTTCTCTTNTGAGAAACAAATAAACAAATAAAAAAAATGGGCAGAAGATATGAACAGACACTTTTCCAATGAAGACATACAAATGGCTAACAGACACATGAAAAAATGTTCAAAATCATTAGCCATCAGGGAAATTCAAATCAAAACCACACTGAGATACCACCTTACGCCAGTTAGAATGGCAAAGATAGACAAGGCAAGAAACAACAATTGTTGGAGAGGATGTGGAGAAAGGGGATCCCTCCTACATTGTTGGTGGGAATGCAAGTTGGTACAGCCACTCTGGAAAACAGTGTGGAGGTCCCTTAAAAAGTTAAAAATTGAACTACCCTATGACCCAGCCATTGCACTACTGGGTGTTTACCCCAAAGATACAGACGTAGTAAAGAGAAGGGCCATATGCACCCCAATGTTCATAGCTGCATTGTCCACAATAGCCAAATCATGGAAGGAGCCGAGATGCCCTTCAACAGATGACTGGATTAAGAAGCTGTGGTCCATATATACAATGGAATATTACTCAGCTATCAGAAAGAACGAATTCTCAACATTTGCTGCAACATGGACGGCACTGGAGGAGATAATGCTAAGTGAAATAAGTCAAGCAGAGAAAGACAATTATCATATGATTTCTCTCATCTATGGAACATAAGAACTAGGAGGATCGGTAGGGGAAGAAAGGGATAAAGAAAAGGGGGGTAATCAGAAGGGGGAATGAAACATGAGATACTATGGACTATGAGAAACAAACTGAGGGCCTCAGAGGGGAGGGGGTTGGGGGAATGGGATAGACTGGTGATGGGTAGTAAGGAGGGCACGTATTGCATGGTGCACTGGGTGTTATACGCAACTAATGAATCATCGAACTTTACATCGGAAACCGGGGATGTACTGTATGGTGACTAACATAATATAATAAAAAAAGTTAAAAAAATAATAAAAAAATTAAAAAAAAACTCCAAAAAAAAAAAAGAAGTTCTTTGTAGATCTTGGTTACTAATCTTTTATCTGTAGTGTCATTTGCTAATATCTTCTCCCATTCTGTGGGCTGCCTCTTCATTTTTTTGACTGTTTCCTTTGATATACAGAAGCTTTTTATCTTGATAAAGTCCCACAAGTTCATTTTTTCTTTTGTTTTCTCTTGCCTTTGGAGATGTGTCATGAAAAAAGTGCAGCAACATGGACGGGACTGGAGGAGATAATGCTAAGTGAAATAAGTCAAGCAGAGCAAGACAATTATCATATGGTTTCACTCATTTATGGAACATAAGAAGTAGGAAGATCGGTAGGAGAGGAAGGGAAGAATGAGGGGGGGTAAACAGAAGGGGGAATGAACCGTGAGAGACTGTGGACTCAGGGAAACAAACTGAAGACTTCAGAGGGGAGGGGGGTGGGGGAATGGGATAGACCAGTGATGGGTAGTAAGGAGGGCACGTATTGCATGGTGCACTGGGTGTTATACGCAAGTAATGAATCATGGAACTTTACATCAAAAACTAGGGATGTACTGCATGGTGACTAACATAATACAACAAAAAATTATTATTAGAAAAAAAAAAAAAACGGATGACTGAAACCGAAATTATGGAGGGGTACAGTTACTGGCCAAGGATGTCCTGAGAGAAAACTGGAGACAAAATTATTAGTGAAGAGGGAAAAAGGTTGAAGAAAAAAAAAATCAGGTTTTGGGGTCTTCTTATGAAGATTTCAGTTTTTTTCTCCCCTACATATCTGCTTATGTGTCTACTATCAGGCAAAATGCTCAATGGATCATCTCAATCGAACACCATCATTATTAGCAAAACAACCCAAAATGTATTTTTTATTGCAAAACAAGCAGTACCTGGATTTCAAAGATGATTGAAATTTAGTAAGCTTTCTAATTCATAGAGAAGTAAATTGCAAAATCACTCCTAAATTAATACCTCCAGCTCCCTATCACTCTCCTCTGTTTTATTTAGTGTAAATTGATTTTATTATCATCTTTCTGTTCCAAACAGATTTATCAAATGTAAACTCTCAAAATTTGGTAATTTCTCATTCAAGTGTCTTTGTACACATTTCTCATTGAAAGTGTGGCTAATTTTGTTCAGTGCAAATTGGAATTTATTGCTTCAAGTGCTATTTGAGCAAAACATTGAATCCGTCAGCCTACAGGAGGGGTCGTCCTCCACTTCTCCTCCTTCTGGGCTGAATTTAGTACAAACAGAATTAGTGCAGTTATAATGGAAAAATACTCAAGCTTGAATAAAGACAGTAATAAACAACGGTCACAAGCTGAAAAAAACTGACATCAGAGGGAATTTGTATATATAAGATAAGGCGGTAATAAATAGATTTTGCTCTATCCCATCAATCTTCTTTTCAATGGAGCATGTTTTCTATTTTCTAAGATCATTCTTGTCTATTGATTAATTAACTACAGCCATGCAGCCAACGCTAGATAGCAAATATGGATTTGAGTATCTCACAGCATCAATATTATTTTATAGAGATATCACGAGCCCAGTAATGTCAGGTTGTGAAAAACGTTTAATACAATTTGATTTTATTAAGCTGTAGAGCTTGTCAGGCATTTGGAAGTTCTTTTGTAATCATTTTATTTTCAATCTTTTGACGTTTTGAAAACCTTGATTTAGAATTATTTTCTTCACGGGCAGTTATTTCCTCCTCTTCGTCCTCCAGCACTCAGTGAAGCATACATGTAAAGTCATTTAAATCTTTGAGTTTTAGAGACTCTATAATTAAAAATTGTGGGTTTAAAGTTTTTCTTAAAAGTAGGACTAATTAAGAGAATGTCAATAATTTTTTTTGTAAATAACTGTTTTCAGCAGATGGCTAAGAACAATTGCAAAATAAAATCTCACAGTACTTAATTACCTGTGAATATAAAATTGGGCAGAAAACATGTGTTATTCAAATTGGTGTATGTGTAAGTGTATAGTATCTGTCTTAGAAGAAGAAATGTTGGGAAAAAATAGCTGTATTTTCTTTTTTTTTTTTTTTAAGATTTATTTATTTATTTTAGAGACAATGAGCCTGTGCACAGGGTTAGCGAGGGGCAGAGGGAGAGGGAGAGAGAATCTCAGGCAGCTTCCATGCTGAGCCAGGAGCCTGACGCCGGACTCGATCTCACAACCCTGAGATCATGACCTGAGCTGAAATCAAGAGTCAGGTGCTCATCGACTGAGCCACCAGGTGCCCCTTAGCTGAATTTTCTTAAGGATAAAACTTGCCACAGAAGGAATATTAATAATGCACCTGGAAATGTTCAAAGTTCATACTCTACTCGACACCATTCGATCTAAATCAGTCAATGTGTACTGCGTAGCAAATAAAGCACATGGCAGAGAGTAATTTTCTCTGACATAGAGGATTATTGACAAACAGAGTACGCCATCAGCATTAAGTTGCCAAAAACACTGTTTAAAGTAATTTATAGGTTAGCCAATGATTACATTTTTCTTTCTCGTTTGTACTCCAGAGGATGATTTTTAATTAAAATAATACACAGAGGCCAATTTAGCTTGACATATAGTAGATGAAAATGAAAGTTTGCTAGGTTGTTTATATTTGTTTAGCTTGGCTGGATTGTTTGCCCCTTCTTTCTCACTTTCTCATGAAATTGCAGCTACAAAAGATTTACTGTGTTTACAGTGCGTGAAAGAGAAAAAAATGGAAGTTGTTTTTATTTTTGTTTTGTTTTGTTTACCTGGGTTTTTATACACCTGAGGAATTTTATTGTAGTCACATAAATTGACATAAGAGTTGCAAATCCTTCTGCTTGTGCCTAAGACCAACCAACTGGAAAACAAAACCAAATGCTCCCCTTGTCTTACAAACTGTGAAGTTCTGTTCCTGCTTATTTTTTCATCAAATGTTTACTGAAATCTTGCCAAATATCAGCCAATCTTCTAGGCATTGGGGGTTAATTAGTGGAGCAGACAGACAAAAATCCCAGCCCTTTCCAGTTCCAGAAAATAAACAATAAATAAATTGAATTAATGGCTTGTATAGAATGTCAGAGGTGGTAAACAACATGGGGGAAAAATGCAAAGAAAGTGGGAAAAACTAAAAGATGAGAAGTGCAATTTTAAATAACAGGTTAATGGGGGGGGGGGACTGGGTGTCTCCATCCTTTAAGCGTTTGCCTTTGGCTCAGGTCATTATCCCAGTGTCCTGGGATCCCTCTCCCTGCTCAGTAGGAAATCTACTTCTCCCTCTCCCTCTGCCCCGCTCCCCTGCTCCTGCTCTCTCTCTCACATGTGTGCTCTCTCTCTCTCAAATAAATAAATAAAAATCTTTTTTAAAATTTAAAAAAAGAAATAACAGGTTAATAACTGTATAATAACCTGTTAGAAGATATGATTACATTGGCTCCTATTATTGCTATTGTTTAGAAATGACCTCTCAGTCTAATTATTGCCAAAATCAATCCAAATTGGTTTACAACTGCTATAGGGGGTGTGAATTATACTCCAGAATAACACATTGGCCTATAAAAGTATACAGTTTTCAAAAATAAATTTTCTGCATGGCCAGGAATTTTCTATTCAGTTTCCACAATTGGGCCTTTCTTGGCTCCCAGGTTTATAGAAGAACTCATGATTTGATTTGGGTTCCCTGGCTTTTGTTCCTCATTGGTCACCATGAACACACACCATCTCAAACCCAAGAGTTGCTTGAAGACACTCAACATAAGGGCTACTGTCAGCTTTTACTTCTAAATAGTCTATCCAGCCATTCCACTCTGAAGGGTTTTTTAGTGCTGTGAAGATGAACAATAACTATCTTTCTATTCTTGGGACTTGCCTCAAACCTGCCCATTTCCTTATGGCTTCTCTTAGCTTCTAATTTTCTGCCTCTTCTCCATCATCTCTCACCTCTCAGTGGTTCCTATCCAACCCACACTCAAGGAAGCTCAACATTGTCTTGTACTTTCCAGAAGAAATGACATGGAAGAAGATGTTGGCACATCTGCTATAATCCTTCTCCCTCCCTCTACTCAGTGTTGACATTCCTACGTAAAAGAACACATGTGTTTCCTAATGAATTAGCCCTCTGTGGACTAATTCAAAGCAAGGACCCTACACAGCCCTGGAGTGGGACAGTGTCTATTCTTATATGTCTTTTTGGTTATAGAAACTGAGAGGCAGACAGGGCAGGGAAGTATTAGCTCATTTTATAGGTGTGGATATGAGGCAGGCAGACAGAAGACATAAAGGGAGATGGAGCCAGAACTTCAACCTAGGTCTTCTAGGTTTATAGTCCAAGCTCTTCATTATTACACAAGGAGATAAAGAAATCATGCAAAACAGATTCATCAGTCCAAATCTCTTAGACAGTTTTTTTTTTAATTTGCATGCTTGCCTTTTTTCTCCTTCTAGTTTTAAATTATTTTTTAACTTTTCCTAGGTCCCCATGACAGCACCTATAGAAAAGTAGCACTAACTTTTCTTAATAGTACACAATACAGCCCCTCCCTTGCTCCACAGAACTTTAGCGCATACCCTAACACTCCTTCTCCCATGGCCTTTATTTTCTCATGCATGATACTCTTCTTGTTGTGAAGAAACTGTATTTTGTTCCTTCAAAGAAAAGGTAGATTGATGCTCATATTCCTTTGCACCAGTGTTTTCCAAACCGTGTCCTTTTACAAAAATAGATTCTTTGATAAAGCATGGCTGAAAAATATTTGGTTAAATAACATTTCATCAGGTTCTTTTATTATAAGGCTTCTCAGTAGCCTCCCTATGTTAACATGCATAAGTCTCTCCAAGAGGGGAAAAGTACATGATGAATTTCCCCAATTTTTTGTCACTAGAACACTTTTTCTGGAATAATACCGATCAACATTGTTTAAGACATTAACTTCCAAAGAATACAGTTTGGGAGATGCTATTCTGAACACAAGAGTCCTTGGTATAGCAGTAATGGACTGCTGTCTTTTACACATATCATGCCTTTTACATTTAGAGACATTAAGCTGGGTTTCAGAATCTGGCATTATGACAGACTAGGTTTTCTAAACAAACTGTCTACTTAAAAGAACTAAATGCATGGATAAATTAAATTTAAAATACATTATTGAGTTGGCACAAAATAAGGAATTCACAGAACTCTAGGCGGTAAGCCAAAGCCATCATGGGTTTGCTATGAATATTTCTAGCAACCCTCTAGAGACCTTAAAGCTTCTTTTGATGACTTCATTGCTTCCAATGAAGGTAAGGAATTCAATAGAAAATTCATGAATAAAGCTGGGAGAGCAAAGAGTTCTACCCTTAATAAAAGAAAAACAAACCCCTCACTAAGAAGGAGGCAGCAAGGTAAGGTGCCTGTTTGGATTCTGGCAGTGGATAGACAGATTAACAAATATGCCCTGAGAATTCATATTTATATGCTAGGTCTCCTGCAGGATCGTACTTTAAATTTATATTAGCATTATGATTTGAAAAACCTCAAATACAAAACTTATGTTAAAGTGGTCTCTGGTTGGTAGTAATTACAGATGTTCAGCAGAAACAAATGCAAATTCTTTTTGAAGGAACTCCAAGTTAATTCAGGTTTCAAAGAATCCCACAAAGTTCCAAGTAAAAGGGCATTTTATAGTCAAAAATCGTAGAACAGGTCAGGATGAAAGCATCAGAAGTAGGATCCAGCAGAAATAAGGGACTGTATGTACAGAATGACAAATGCTTCAGATGTTGGATTTAGACACAAAATTTTAAAAACTATATTTTATATCTTTAAAAACAACAAGGGAATATAAAATTGTGATTAGAGAACAAGCATACATTAACACATAGAACTCCTATAATGGAAATATTATTGAGTTTTAAACCTTAATGGTTAGCTTAAACAGTGGAGGTGATGTAGCTAAGGACAAATGTCCTGGAAAAGAAACCTGAGAAAATAATCTGGAACACATATAATAGATTAAAAATATAAAGGGAGGGTGAGAGACTAGAGGAAAAGCATCAGAAGATCTAAAAGAACTGTAATTATAGTTCATAAGAAGATAACAAAATAGAGAAAAAGGAAAATCCAACGATAAAATGGCTGAAAGTTTCCAGACTTTTTGAAAGATATGGGCATTGAGATCTAGGACATCTGGGATACTCCAAGCCAGATGAATAAATAGAAATCAAGACCTTTACATTAAAGGAAAACTGCCACTACCAAAGAAAAATAGAAAACCCTGAAAAATGGCTAAAGTAAAAGACCAATTATCGATAAGTAACTCACAATTAGCCTGATGACTTAAATGGAGCTGAAGAGAGTTGGAGTATCTTCAAAATGCTGAGAGTAGGAAAGGTAATGTATAATCTTATACCAAGTAAAACATCTTTCAAGAGGAAGTATGAAATGATAATTAAAGAAAAAATTTACCAAAGTTCCATTTTGTAAAGAAAAGTTAAATGATGTGTGTTAAATAAATGAACCCAGATGGAAGTTCTGTCTATATGGAATAAAGAAGTGGGTAGCAAAGGTAATGATAAATATTTAAATACACTCAACATATATGGATTTTATTGTAATAATAATGCCTACTTCATGCATAGTGGGGAAGAGGCTACAAATAGAAGACTGGAAGACCTAATCTTATACATTAAATATGAACATTAAAATAGGGCAAATGCTAAAGAATTGGTAAAGAATGCTTATAAATAGAGAGACACTGAATGAGATGAAGAAAAGAAATCCAAAAGGCAAGGAAAGAGGGAAAGAAATATAAAAAACAGGACACAAGTAAAACTGCTTACTAAAATGGGTAGAAATAAATCCAAATATATCTATGGATTATAGTGTTAATGTCCATCTGTTTAGGACCACTGGAGACCTACATGTAGCCAAGAAGGTTGCATTTATTGGTTGTCACAAGGAAGAGAGAATACTGCAGGGAACCACAGGTTATGCAAGGAGGGTTTAGAAGAAAGTTGTAATAAGATTTGGTCATGTTGAGTGATTGGGGGAGGATTGGGATTTGATTTGCTCTGAACTAAATTTTGTTAGGAAGTAGGGAAATTTCTTTGGAAGGTAATCTCTCTCTCTCTCTCTTAAGATTCTATTTATTTATTTGAGAGAGCTTGTGCAGGAGTGGGGGGAGGGGCAGAGAGAGAAGAAGACTCCCCACTGAACAGAGAGCCTGAGGCAGGGCTCAATCCCAGGACCCCTGGGATCATGACCTGAGTTGAAGGCAGATGCTTGACTGACTGATCCACCCAGGTGCCCCTGGAAAGCTATTTTAATTTTATCTGAGAGACAGGAGAAATGAAGTGGGGTTAAATATCAAATAAGTATGGAAGCAGCAGTCGCTAGCTTTAATCAGACAAGGGAATTATTTGGTCTTTTGGTTTGGACAATATTTTTGTTTTCCTAAGAATGATTAATAGAAAGTTCTTATTTGTGTTTTTCTCCATCATGATCACAGACCTGTGAGAACATCATAACCCAGCTGTGAGTGCCAGCTGAGCTCCTAGAAATACCGAGGGCTATCTGTTATTGTGAGGCCTGCCTGTGGATGTAAGTGACTGCTTTTCTAATTTTTTCAACAGTAACTGTAAATGGACTAAATTTCCTGGGTAGAAGACAGAGATTATCAAGCTAGCTTAAAGTAATCTAATTTTATGTTGTTTATAGGAGAATTAAAACCTACAGACACGGATGATTGAAAGTCAAATGATGAAAAATAAATACCGTGGAAATACTTGCCAGAAAAAAAAAAAAAAGATTGTGAAATTACATTGATTTTTGATGAAATAGACTTCAAGCCCCAAACCATTATTCCATTACTAAAGAAAAGCAACTCATAATATAATAATAAAAAGGATCAGTTCATCACAAAACATCATAGTTCTAAATGTTTATATCATACTTTCAAATATGTAAAACAAAAATTGACAGATAAGGAAAAAATATAAAAATCCATAATCATGGTGGGGAATTTTAAAATAATGTTTAATTATGGAAAATTTCAAATATTTACCAAACTGAACAGAATAGGGGGTGCCTGGGTGGCTCAGTCAGTTGAGCATCTAACTCTTGGTTTCAGCTCAGGTCATGATCTCAGGATTATGGATTGAGCCCGGCCTCAGGGTCTGCTTGAGATTCTCTCTCTCCTTCTCCCTCTGTGCCTCACCCCCATGCTCTCTCTCTCTCTCTCAAATAAAGAAATAAAATCTTTAAAAGAAAAACTGAACAGAATAGTGTTATAAACTACTTTGCACCTGTCACTCAGCTTTCTGTTGAAGTTTACAGCTTATTTGTATCTCTTTTTTGGGGAAATATGTGTTTATATCCCTTGTCAATGATCCAGTTTGTTTTTTATGGTCTCCACAATACTCATTTCCCCCATTGAGTTGCTTGAATAGAATTAACTATATCCAAGGGGATTAGCAGAAGCCATTTGGGTAATCCCATCCCTCTTGCGGCAATAATTGATTTCAGGTAACACAGATCTAAACCAGTCAGTCCTTGCTAAGGTGATTGATTCATGGGTGCCTCAGTCAATGCAAAGCTCAGGACTTATTTTTGTGATGATATGTGAATAGGAGTCATCTAACCTCGGAAACTCCTGGCAATCATTTGAATCCATTAAAAAAAAAAAAAAAACGGGCTGAGAATCATCGGAAATGAGGAAGAACAGTAGCCAGAGCCTAGGCTAGTAAAAAGAATTGGAGGCCAATTTATGTTGAACTTCTCATTGCTTAAGCCAGTGTAGGTCAATTGTTTTGCTTGGGATGATAAAAATTATAAAATACATGGGTTTTCTTTTACTTCTCAATTTAAAGTTTTTTAAAAGTTTGTTTTGTTTTGTAAATTAGTCTGGATACCTTAATGCTAATCTTGTTTTATGTTTGAAAATGTGTTTTTAAAGTTTACCATTTACTGTAAACCCCTAACGAAGTTTATGGAAACTTTCTTTTTTTTTTCCTACACTTAGCAGATCAGATCCAGATTTGTGGGGCAAAACTATGCAACTTCCAGAGTCCTCTTCAAAAATAAAATACAAGTATAAAAACAATTAAATATGAAAGCAAATATTTTGAATGAAAAAAAATCACAATGAACCACAAATAAAAGAGATGATAAATATCAGAAATGTCACAAATCCTTGATGATTTTGTCATATATCAAAGATTTTGTTACATTTTCTATAGAAAGGATAGAAAGTTAATTTCATCTTTTCTATAGTTTTATTGATACAAATTTTCATTTTATTATTGAAAATTGAGATGCATAGGGAAGGGTCAGTTTGTTAAGCATCTGCCTTTAGTTCAGGTCATGATCCCAGGGTCCTGGGATCGAGTCCAGCATCAGGCTCCTTGCTCAGGAGGGAACCCGCCCCCCACCCCCTGCTTGTGCTCTCTCTCTCTGTGTCAAATAAACAAATAAAATCTTAAAAAAAAAAGAAAAGAAAAGAGAAGAAAACTGAGATGCATAAAACCTAAGACTTTGCTCACAAATAAACTCACTATTTGAGTAGTTAAAAATTGGCGCCTATCTATAAGCACCCGAATTCTGATAAATTTTACATAACTGAATTCCCAAGGGAAAGTTTTGAAAAATGTGTGGTGTGTGTATAATTATAATGCTGTATTAATAAGAATATTTCTTTTTTTTTAAAATTTTATTTTATTATATTGTGTTAATCACCATACAGTACATCCCCAGATTCCGATGTAAAGTTTGATGCTTCATTAGTTGCGTATAACACCCAGTGCACCATGCAATACGTGCCCTCCCTACTACCCATCACCAGGCTATCCCCTTCCCCCACCCCCTCCCCTCTGAAGTCCTCAGTTTGCCTCTCACAGTCCATAGTCTCTCATGTTTCATTCCCCCCTCTGATTACCCCCCTTTTCTTTATCCCTTTCTTCCCCTACCGATCCTCCTAGTTCTTATGTTCCATAGATGAGAGAAATCATATGATAATTGTCTTTCTCTGCTTGACTTATTTCACTTAGCATTATCTCCTCCAGTGCCGTCCATGTTGCAGCAAATGTTGAGAATTCGTTCTTTCTGATAGCTGAGTAATATTCCATTGTATATATGGACCACAGCTTCTTAATCCAGTCATCTGTTGAAGGGCATCTCGGCTCCTTCCATGATTTGGCTATTGTGGACAATGCAGCTATGAACATTGGGGTGCATATGGCCCTTCTCTTTACTACGTCTGTATCTTTGGGGTAAACACCCAGTAGTGCAATGGCTGGGTCATAGGGTAGTTCAATTTTTAACTTTTTAAGGGACCTCCACACTGTTTTCCAGAGTGGCTGTACCAACTTGCATTCCCACCAACAATGTAGGAGGGATCCCCTTTCTCCACATCCTCTCCAACAATTGTTGTTTCTTGCCTTGTCTATCTTTGCCATTCTAACTGGCGTAAGGTGGTATCTCAGTGTGGTTTTGATTTGAATTTCCCTGATGGCTAATGATTTTGAACATTTTTTCATGTGTCTGTTAGCCATTTGTATGTCTTCATTGGAAAAGTGTCTGTTCATATCTTCTGCCCATTTTATGATTTGTTTATTTGTTTCTCGTGTATTGAGTTTGAGAAGTTCTTTGTAGATCTTGGATACCAGTCCTTTATCTGTGGTGTCCTTTGCAAATATATTCTCCCATTCCGTGGGCTGTCTCTTAGTTTTTTTGACTGTTTCCTTGGCTGTGCAGAAGCTCTTTATCCTGATAAAGTCCCATAAGTTCATTTTATCTTTTATTTCTCTTGCCTTTGGAGATGTGTCGTGAAAAAGGTTGCTCTGGCCGATGTCATAGAAGTTGTTGCCTATGTTCTCCTCTAGAATTTTGATGGATTCCTGTCTCACATTGAGGTCTTTCATCCATTTGGAGTTTATTTTTGTGTATGGTGTGAGAGAGTGGTCAAGTTTCATTCTTTTGCATGTAGCTGTCCAATTTTCCCAGCACCATTTATTGAAGAGACTGTCTTTTTTCCACCGGATGTTTTTTCCTGCTTTATCAAAGATTAGTTGCCCAAAGAGCCGAGGGTCCATTTCTGGGTTCTCTATTCTGTTCCATTGGTCGATGTGTCTGTTTTTGTGCCAGTACCATGCTGTCTTTGTGATCACAGCTTTGTAGTACAGCTCGAAATCCGGCATTGTGATGCCCCCAGCTTTGTTTTTCCTTTTCAACAGTTCCTTGGAGATTCGGGGCCTTTTCTGGTTCCATACAAATTTAAGGACTATTTGTTCCAGTTCTTTGAAAAATGTCCTCGGTATTTTGATCGGGATAGCATTGAAAGTGTAGATTGCTCTGGGTAGTATGGACATTTTAACTATGTTAATTCTTCCAATCCATGAGCATGGAATATTTTTCCATCTTTTTATGTCTTCCTCAATATCTTTCAAAAGTGATCTATAGTTTCTAGCATATAGGTCCTTTACGTCTCTGGTTAAGTTAATTCCAAGGTAACGCATGGTTTTTGGTGTTATTGTAAATGGGATGGATTCCCTAATTTCTCTTTCTTCAGTCTCGTTATTCGTGTATAGAAATGCAACTGATTTCTGGGCATTGATTTTGTATCCTGCCACCTTACTGAATTGTTCTATAACTTCTAATAGTTTGGGAGTGGATTCCTTTGGGTTTTCCATATAGAGTATCATGTCATCTGCAAAGAGAGACAGTTTGACTTCTTCTTTGCCGATTTGGATACCTTTGATCCCTTTTTGTCTTCTGATTGCTGTTGCAAGGACTTCTAGTACTATGTTGAATAATAGTGGCGAGAGTGGGCATCCTTGTCGTGTTCCTGATCTTAAGGGAAAGGCTTCCAGCTTTTCCCCATTGAGAATAATGCTTGCAGTAGGCTTTTCATAGATGGCTTTTATGAGATTGAGAAATGTACCCTCTATTCCTACACTCTGAAGGGTTTTAATCAGGAAAGGATGCTGTATTTTGTCAAATGCTTTTTCTGCATCAATTGAGAGGATCATATGGTTCTTGAGTCTTTTCTTGTTGATATGATGTATCACATTGATTGATTTGCGAGTGTTGAACCATGCTTGCATCCCAGGTATGAATCCCACTTGGTCATGATGGATAATCCTTTTAATGTACTGTTGGATTCTATTAGCAAGGATCTTGTTGAGGATTTTGGCATCCATATTCATTAGAGAAATCGGTCTGTAATTCTCCTTTTTGAGGGGGTCTTTGCCTGGTTTGGGGATCAAGGTAATATTAGCCTCATAGAATGAGTTTGGTAGCTTTCCTTCTGTTTCTATTTTTTGAAATAGCTTTAGGAGAATAGGTATTATTTCTTCTTTGAATGTTTGGTAGAATTCCCCAGGAAAACCGTCTGGGCCTGGAGTTTTATTATTTGGAAGGTTGTTTATCACTGACTCAATTTCTTCATAGTTAATTGGCCTATTTAAGAAATCTATTTCTTCCTGTTTCAGTCTTGGTAGTTTATAGGTTTCCAGGAAGGCCTCCATCTCTTCCAGATTGTTTAGTTTTTTGGCATATAGCTGTTGATAAAAGTTTCTAATAATCCTTGCAATTTCAATGGTGCTGGTCGTGACCTCTCCCTTTTCAGTCATAATTTTAATAATCTCAGTCCTTTCTCTTTGTTTTTGGACAAGTTTTGCCAGTGGTCTATCAATTTTATGGATTCTCTCAAAGAACCAGCTTCTAGTCCTGTTGATCTGCTCTACTGTGGTTCTGGTCTCTAATTCATTGATTTCTGCTCTAATCTTGGTCAACTCCTTCCTTGTCAGTGGGTTAGGCCTGTCCCTCTGTTGCTGTTCCAGTTTCTTGAGGTGAGAATATAGAAACTGCATTTTAGATTTTTCTATTCTTTTGAGTGAGGCTTGGATGGCTATGTATTTCCCCCTTAGGACTGCCTTTGCAGTATCCCATAGGTTTTGGACCGTTGTGTATTCATTCTCGTTGGTCTCCATAAATTGTTTAATTTGTTTTTTGATTTCCTGGTTTATCGAGTCATTCTTGAGCAGGATGGTTCTTAGCCTCCAAGTGTTTGAGTTTCTTCCAGGTTTTTCCTTGTGGTTGAGTTCCAATTTCAGAGCGTTGTGGTCTGAGAATATGCAGGGGATAATTTCAATCTTTTGGTATTGGCTGAGACCTGTTTTGTGTCCCAGAGCATGATCTATTCTTGAGAATGTTCCATGGGCATTTGAATAGAATGAGTATTCTTTGGTTCTGGGGTGTAGTGTTCTATATATATCTATGAGGTCCAACTCGTCGAGTATGGCATTCAAAGCCTTTGATTCTTTGCTTAGTTTTTGCCAGGGTGTTCTGTCTATTTCTGATAGTGGGGTGTTGAGGTCCCCTACTATTACTGTGTTCTTATCTATATGTCTCTTTATTTTGGTTAAGAGTTGGCTTGTGTATCTTGCTGCTCCCCTGTTGGGGGCATATATATTAATAATTGTCATATCCACTTGTTGAATACTTCCTTTAAGAATAATATAGTGCCCTTCTGTATCTCTCTCTATGGCCTCTAGTTTAAAATCCAGTCTATCTGATATGAGAATTGCTACTCCAGCTTTCTTTTGAGGTCCATTTGCGTGGAAGATGGTACTCCATCCCCTTACTCTAAGTCTGAATGCATCTTTGGGTTCAAAATGAGTCTCTTGTAGACAGCAAATGGATGGGTCATGTCTTTTTATCCAATCTGCAACCCTGTGGCGTTTTATGGGAGAGTTTAAGCCATTTAGATTGATAGAGATTATTGACAGATATGATTTTAATGATGCCATTTCTCTTTAAAGTCTTTGTATCGGTTGTGACTTGCTGCTCTGTATCACTCTTGGGGCCTTTTTACCTTTATAGAGCCCCCCTTAATATCTCCTGTAGGGCTGGTTTCGTGGTTACGAAATTGGTTAATGATTGGCGATTTTGGAACGTCTTTATTTCTCCATCAATTCTGAATGACAGCTTTGCTGGATAAAGGATCCTTGGCTGCATGTTTTTCTCTGAAAGAGCTTTAAAAATGCCCCCCCAAGCCTTTCTCTCATTCCAGGTCTCTGTAGACAGGTCTGACGTAATCCTGATACCTTTGCCTTGGTACGTGAGAAATTTCTTTGCCCTGGCCGCTTTCAATACTGTATCCTTGGATCTAATATTTGCGAATTGCACTATGACATGCCGTGGCGTAGGTTTGTCCTGGTTGAGCTTGGATGGGGTCCTCTCTGCCTCTTGGACACGAATGCTTGTTTCCCTTGCTAGATTAGGGAAGTTTTCAGCTACAATTTGTTCAAATATCTCTTCTAGACCTCTGTTTTTCTCCACCCCTTCAGGGATGCCGATGATTCTGACATTGGATCGTTTCATAGAGTCAGTAATCTCCCGTAATCTACATTCGTGGGCGTGGATTTTTTTAAGACCAGCTTCTATTTTCGTTTTTTCTTCTACTAACCCATCCTCCAATTCGCTAACGCGTTCCTCTGCCTCGGTGACCCTGGCCGTCAGAGCCTCTAGTTTTGACTGCATTTGGCTCATAGAATTTTTAATTTCTGTCAGATTCGCTCTCATTTCTGCCCTTAGGGATTCTATATTCTCAGCAACGCTTTCTCTGATGCTTTTTTCAAGTTTACTCATCATCTTGACCATTGTTGCTCTGAATTCCATTTCTGATAATTGGGATACATCCATATGTATTAATTCTGTGGCCGAGGCCAATTCTGTGGCAGAGGCCACAGACTCATTATCTTTTCTTTGCTGGGGGGGACTTCTCCTTCTCGTCATTCTGATGAAGAGAGATTGCAGGGTTGTCCAGAGCCCAAGTGTTGACTGGGACCCAGGCCGTGCGCCCTTGTTTTATAGAGATCTTAGGGATGTGGGCTTCTTCCTTAAAGAGTTTATTTATTTATTTGAGAGAGAGAGAGACAGTCAGCAAGAAAGGGAACCCAAGCAGAGGAGTGGGAGAGGAAGAAGCAGGTTCCCGGTGGAGAAGCCCGATGAAGGACTCCTTACGGAGCGTTGTGATCACACCCTAATCCGAAGACAGGTGCTTGGTGACTGCGCCACTCAGGCGCTCCGGGTTGTGGGCTTCTTGATTTTTCAGCCTGCCTTCTGGGGGAGGGGCCTGCCTGCAGGTACTCAGAAAACCCTGTTTGGGTAGAGTCTCTGTGTCCCTTGCGAGGGGGGATGGGGATGGGCACCCTGTGAGCCGGTATTTCCGGGCTTTTGTTCTCTGGCGGCTTTCCCTGGCGGTTTGCTATGCCTCTTCTGAGAGAGCAGCAGCGGCTGAAATTCAGCCTCTGTCTCAGAACAGAGGGATCGCGGATCGTTCTCCACTGATGTTCTGGCCACTTTAACTCTGTTTCTGTTGGTGCTGCTCAACCCTGCAGCATCCCGGGCTGTGCGCCCCACACCCGGCGTCCCAGCCCTCACTTCCAGGGCCGGCACGTCTCTGTCCTTTGTGTTTCCAACCCCGCCCGCCCGCCAGCCGCCCTGCGCGTGTGCTCCTGGAGCTCGCGTTCTAAGTCTGCTGTCTCGCGGGTGCCGTCCGTGAGTCCGCCTGCTCCCCCGAGCAGGTGGCCCGCCAACCGCCAGCCGTCCCGCGTGCGCTCCCGGAGCTCCCTTCTCAGTCTGCTGTCTCAAGCGTGCGGGTCCGCGGTCTGTCCGCTCCCCTGTGTAGGTGGCTACCGCTTCCCGGCGCCCTGACACGGCGGCTCCCTCCCCCTTCTGTTTCGCTTCCGATATCTGTGCGCGGTTTCACGGCTCCCCGCTTCGTACCTCGATACTCAGCGCTGGAGATGTTCATTTGTAGAGATCCAGATGTATCTTCCTGCGTCTCAGGCTGATTCCGTGGATGTTCCTGCTGGTCTGGTACCTATCCAGCTCAACTCAGGGGACCAGCTGAAAAAGGGATCCCCTACTCCTCCACCATCTTAACCTCCTCCCCCTATATATATAGTTTTATTGTGTTTTATTAAAAATAAACAACAGCAGGATTTGGTTTGCTTTGCTTTCATTAGTCTGACAATTTTAGTAGATTATTTTAGCCTAGTTATAGCTAATGTGATTACTAATATTTTTTGACTAATTCTTGTTTTCTTTTATTAGCCTTTAATTACCATGCTTTTTCCTTTTTTCTCCCTTCTGTCTTTGGTTGAGTATATTCAATTTCTTTTATTCCATTATTTTTCTACACTGGTTTAAAAGTTATTTTATTTCTAGTCTTCTAAAAAGTATTGCTAATATAACTCAATCATCTACACGGACATCTTTGTAGTAACATCTTTCCATTAATATCTCTATATTTCCACCCCTAGTCCCTACCTCACCTCCAATGTTGATGCAGTTTATAATATCTCTTAAAACAAATAACATTTTTTAAGACTGTAACATTTATGTATCTATTTTTTTTACAATCGCTATTTGCATGCCATCCTAGCTATTTGGATTTTTTTTTTTTTTGAGAGTATGCTACTCTCAACTTTTTTTTTTTTTAGATTTTATTTATTTATGTGACAGAGAGACAGCCAGCAAGAAAGGGAACACAGCAGGGGAGTGGGAGAGGAAGAAGCAGGCTCCCAGCAGAGGAGCCGGATGTGGGACTCGATACCCTAATGCCGGGATCACGCCCTGAGCCGAAGGCAGACTTCTAACGACTGCACTACCCAGGTGGCCCTACTCTCAACTTTTTAAATGAAACTATCCTAAAGATACCTTCATGCTTATTAGTCACCAATTCTTCTCCAATCCAGTTCTACCTCGATTTAATCTCAGGGCTTTCTCATAATTCGTTTGCTCTGAAAGTCCCCTTCTATTTTTGAGAATGAATGTGTATTCACCTAAACAGCTTTAACCAACATTTTAAAAGTCCGATAAGAGGGGCAACTCCTTATGTTTTCCATTTGCTCCATTTATTTCCATTTTCCATTTATGTACTCCATTTTTAAATCACAATAATATCTTAGACTTTTAAGAGAATATGGCGACAAAAGATGAATGGATTTGAAGGCTACTGATCATTGTCTGGGAAGCATTAATTATAAATATATTTATTATAATTCATGAGCTACCAAATCTATTTCAAATGTTTTACTATTGTGTTTTCTTTTTCTTTTTTTTTTTTCCTTTTTTAAGATTTTATTTGAATGGCAGGGAGGGGCAGAGGGAGAGGGAGAAGCAGACTCCCTACTGAGTGGGGAGCCCCAGGTGGGGCTCAAACTCAGGACCCTGAGATCATGCCTCAAGCTGAAAGCAGAGCCTTAACTGACTGAGCCACCCAGGTGCCCCTACTATTGTGCTTTCTGAATACTAGTCGTACCATCAGATTAGGTGCCTAAAACCCCTAAGTTTAATGAATCTTTAACAATTAACCAAATACAGAAATGATGACAATTTAATTTGTGTATGTATTTATTTATTTAAGATTTTATTCATTTATTTGAGAGAGAGAGGGGGCGCACACGTGCACAAGCAGGGGGAGGAGCAGAGGGAGAGGCAGACTCCCGGCTGAGCAGAGAGCCCAACGCAGGGCTTGATAGGAGAACCATGGGATCATGACCTGAGCCAAAGGCAGACGCTGAACGGGCTTAGCCATCCAGGCACCCTAACAATTAAACTTATGTTAATTTCTTCATACAAGTGCCTTCATATTCATTTCTTTTCCTTATCACAATCTCAGAAGATGTGAAGAAATTTAGAAACAAAGAAACATTAGTTACGATAAATTCAAGAGCTGGTGGAACGGTATGTAAGCAAAACACTTGTCATCTAGCCTTCTTGTCTTGCCCTAATCTTAAAGAAATTTACACTGGCCAGAATCACCTTTCTCAGGCGCGGATTCTATTATACCAAAACACTCATTGATTCCCACATGCATCCTAGATTTATGTCACATAACTCAAAATAACAATCAATATTATGGCCCCAACTTATCTTTCCAGTTGATATTCAAATAAACTGATATGAACGCTTCCCTGATATTGTCCACACATGCCTGTGTTCATGTCTTAGCTAACGCTATTAAGAATTCCAAGCATGGGTTTTTCTAACATTTCCAGTGGTTAAAATCCTAAAAATGATTTAAAACCCCATTACAAAAAGACATACCTGGTGAAGACTTTAGGATTTTATCAACTGTTTGTAAATTCTCTGGTTTTTCAATTCCAAGAGGATCTTGTTTCTTTGATGATATGTATTTCATTTAATGACATAATTTTGTGTGATTTTATTTTCTATACTACACATACACACACACACAATCACCTTCACATTACACACTTCTTAGAAACCTAAAGAATGCCTAATTCAGCTTCAGTAGCCCCTGGTGCGATTAGCATAGCATCTTCCTTTTATAAAACTCTTGGTGCATTTACAAATTGAATTGAATTGGATCATATTTCTTACTTGTACCTCTACTGGATACATCTACGAATTTGTCTACTGGATTAGATATAACCGGCAGACCATCGTTTCTTTTAATTTTAAATAATAAAGAAAAATAATGAAAAATGGACTTTAGTAGTTTTATCCTGTACTAGGCTACATTTAGCCAAATTTCACACAGATGCCTCTATTGGGATTTGAGTGACCATCTTATGAGTAATGACCTCAAGATCAACCCCCTGAAATTAACACCCATGTGAAAATGCATGATGAATATAAAACATCAGAGGAATCTCATTGCAAGAACTTATCATTATTGGTAAAGGGATAAAAGGTGCTGGGAGGAAGGTCCCACAGAAATGCTTTAATTTGTTGATGACTGCTTAATACAATTTATAATCTCTGAACATTTGGTAAAACCCGTTAATTTTGCTGATTAGCCATTTCAATGAGCGTTTAGGGAAAAGAAATTCTCCATTCAATTCTAAAGTTGTATTCAAATTCAAGCTTGATTTTTCAAGATGATTCTAAGCTAAACTGTTAAGCCTTGCCCTCTTGCTGTTTGTGATGTCTCTATACCCCTGTGGGAGGCCAGATGAGAAGATAGCTAATTTATACCTGGGCAGAACTACATAGAGAATGCTATATCCAGGAGAAGTTTAGAGGAGGAGTAATCTTATTCTCTGAGCTTTGTTTTTGTTATTTCTTAAAATGAGGAATTTAAAATATAAAAATCATGAAAAGCATAGAGTAAGAAACTTTGAGATCCAAAGCAAAATTTCCAACAAGTGGCCTATCTTTGGTGAATTGCAAAATAAACAAATCTTCATCAAAAATAATTGTACAACCTGGATTTCCCCAGGGTCTTACAAGATGTCGCGTATTTCAATGGCTCTAGCCTTTGCTTGCCAACGAGGGACAACCAAGCCCTCTTCCAAATTTCATTGTTATTTCTGGAGATTCTTTAGAATACATCACAGGAGTTCTTCAACTGTCCTTTCTGGGGTGTTGTTCCTGCCTGGCTCCGGGATCTCTCGTTAAGGTCTCCTCCATTGGAGCCTCTTGAGGGCACCTCTCACCCCCACTGGCTTCGTTGTCTACCAGGACCAAGCTGTATCAGCCTGAAGGGTGCTGTCTCCCAAGCTCATAAATCCAAAATTGCTTGAAGTGCTACCTGGATGCCTCAAAGCATTGCAGTGATACTCTATGCCAAAAGAAGTGTAGAGCATCTCCTCTTCTCCACTCTGTCAACACGTCTCAATAAGAATAAAGCAGTACTATTTATCAGCAGTAGCAGAAAAACCAACAAGTGTTACACTAAATAACGTCAACATTTAATACATTCAGTAGCAGAAAGTCTGGCTCTTCCCATTCTTTAGCTCTTCTTTAGCCAGTAGGATTGTCTCCTCTTTTGGTCACAGAATAGCTGCAGGAGCACAAAGCTTCATATTATAAGATCTATCAGTAATAATCACAAACAATTTTAAAGTGAGCAAAGAAGTACTGAATGCCCTGTCCATGCATTCTTAAGGATACTCGTATTACATCTCAGAGAGAAAGGAGGACGGGGCTAGTCATTCCTCAGACATGTTTCTCTTTTTATGAAGGAAATGTTGACTGCAATTAGCTTAAAATGTTATCCCTAACTTTAAGGGAGAGTGTGAAAGTGTCTGGTATTTTCAGACTCTATGGTTGGAGGCTAGCAAGCAAGATGGCAGATGAGTGTGACTTGTGCTTGCTCAGCTCACTGAGTTTCTTAGAAGAACTCCTTGAGTGTCTGCCTGGGACCCTTCTCTCCAGAAGTCACAGACTATGTCTTTGGAGCTTAATGTCTTAGGAAAAATGTCTTAGAACTCATGATTTTCTATAAATACTCTTCCCTCTTAGATATGTGTGCATTCCCCTGATCTTCTTCCTGAATCTTGCCCTGTAAATAGGCTCTTGGTAAATTAGCCACCATAATTTATCATGAGTATCTGGTCTTGCCTGAAAAGTGGCCATAAATACAAATTGAACTCAAGGTTGTAGTCCTGATACCCCAGTAAGAAGAGCAACGTCTTCTTGCTCAATTATTTGTCAAGAATAGTAGCTAAGAGGAATAACCTGGAATTTGCTTCCAATCCTAGTAGATTAGCAATGACTAGCATGAAAAGAAAAATGTTGGGGGTGGGAGGGAAGGAAGGGGGAAAAAGGAACTAAAACACCTGGTTTCTGAGTGCCAAATTTGCTAGACTAGAATTTAACCTCTATGGGTCTCAGTTTGCTCATATGTAAAATAAGTATTGACTTACATAAAAAACTATGAACTTACAGCTTAACATGACATGATTTTGTAGAAATTAATTCATCCCTGGACCGTACATCCTTCAAAACAGAGTGGAATAAAGCTAACCATTAAGCTAAACAAGAGATCTGCAGAAACATAAGGTTATTGTATTTTTCTTGGCAAATGTTCCACAATCTACCCAAACTAAATTATGATATATCAAGGCATAATAGAGAGAACACTGAGCAAGGTCCTTGCCACCAACTAGATGTATGACACTGGTAAGTTACTTGTCTTATCTGAGCCTCCAGTCCAGAGGGGTTAGACTTAATGCCTAAGGTTTCTGCTAGCTCTAAAATATTATGATATAGGATGTACTTCTTTATTACTCTAATGCCTCCACTTGACTCTCAACAAGGACGTCATGTTCAAAATAGCACTTTTCTTCACTGCAATTTAAGAGGTGAACAAAGTTTGTGACAATAAAAACAAAGCAAAGACCAAAAAAACTCAAAATTCAATGTACTGTATTTGCTTTTATCAAAAAAGTGCCTCCTTGAAGATCTAGATAATTGATCACAAACACTCTAAATTACCAGTTCGTATTTCTTATGGATCACGTCAAACAGTTACCAAATTATTTTATTAAATAAATGAAAAGAAAACATTAATATTTTGGAGCTAAAATTATATGTAATACCTTCGTACATAAAAAATACACATTAAACAAAGCAATGGATACAACTGTAATGTTGATAGAATAGAACCACATCCCAAAGAAGACATGTGTGCTTTCATTTACAGAATGTTCCAAACTAGACAAAAGTAATTTCTGATACTAGCAGACAGAAGAGTGGTAATTGATGGGGTGTAAGAGCAGAGGTGTCCTTTTTTGATCAGGATGCTGGTTCTACAATTATCCTCATTTCATGGAAATAACATAAAGCTGTACACCCGTGATTTTGTGGGTGTTTATTATGCTTCAATAAAAAATATATATGGCTAAGTATTTACGTTGCTCATTGAAGATTCACAGAGTGAACAAGAGTATTCATTTTTATCATTTTAATCATTTAATCATAAATTGCTTGATCATCATTTATCATTAACCCAGAAGGGATAGATGATTAATTCCACAATAATTTTTTCTTAAAATACTGGGATATAATTGTAACTCTTTTGATGGAAAGACTAATCAAGTGTGAAACTGCTCCTTTGACAAATGACAAGAAATCACGAAAGTCTGTATCTGACAACAGAAAATCACCATTTACCACACTGCAGGCATTGGCCACTAAATCATATCCTGGGGCCAATAAAACACACAGTGTGAAACACACGAAGAGTAAATCTTATCTTTATTTTCTAATAAAAGTTATTTCTTATGAAACAGATGTTCAAAATATATTTTGTGAGCAATAATAAAAAATACTGGGATAAATTACATAGGAAGTATTTAAAGCAGTTGTCTGAGTGATGGGATTGTGGGTGGTTTTAATTTTGTTCTTTATAATTTTCTACATTTTCCAACTTTTCTATCTTGAACATGTATTAATTATATACTGGTAAAAAATAATGTTATGCCAAAGAAAATAAATGAACAAAGAATAATTGTGAGAGGAGAGGTTTTCTTTTATTAGAAAGTCTCCACATATGATGGACCAATGGTAGGTAGCTATGATGTAAGGAAGATGTTAGGGTTCAAAGCCAGTGGCCAAGAAAGAATTCTTGAGACATCTTTGGTGCAAAAAGGTGGTTTTATTAAAGCACAGGGACAGGACCCATGGGCAGAAAGAGCTGCACTGGGGTCACGAGGAGTGGCCAATTATATACATTCAAGTTGGGAGAGGGTTAGGGATAGCGTAGGTCTCCAAGGAATTTGGAAGCAAGGTTTCCAGGACCTTGAGGGGCTAGCTATGTTGGGAAAAGTTCACTTATTACTGTCTAATAAGACCTGAGTCAATGAGACCCTTCAGATGTATATCAGTGGGCCATATGCTTGGGAGGTGATTGCCAACATGTATCCTGGGGGTAGAGATAAAGGAAGTTTCCAAAGGATTTTTTTTTATGTTAAATCCCCTATAGGATTTTAGGGGTCAGTTAAGATTGCCTTTTACCCTTAGCAAAGTATTAACATGGAGGCAGCTGTGTTCCTAGAGGAATGTCACTCTGCTTGTTTCAAGGACTTGTCAATGGGCCATAAGTAGTAAGGAAATTTAATTTTTCTTTTACCTTTGTTTCCCACATCAGCTTCAGTGACCAATTTATTTTTCAAGGTGAAAATTACATACTGTTGATGCTGTCTTTTATTTGTAGCTCTGGAATATTAACAGAAAATTTGGCACCAAAATATAAGTGACACCATGTCATTTTTGGTGCTCACCATTTTTTCCAACCTCAGAGGGTCACACAAAGAACCTTTGTGGATTCATAGAAACTATTTACCAATCTGATATACTAGTGAAGAATGCACACTCTTGATCCAATTCTAGTTGGAACAACTCACTCACTTGGATGGCACCTAATAATCCTTTCCTTCTCTATGCAGTGCTGGCTCTTTAGAGAATTTGAGATGCTTTATTCTCATGCCAGTTTAGAGGACTCTCAGATGCTAATAACACATAGAATTAAACTGAGCCACCGGTGGTTGGTGTTAACCATTTTACCAAGTGGACTATTCAAATATCTAAACATAGATGGAACATATAAATTGTTAATGAAAAATTATGGATTATTAGTGTTACCCTTTTGCATTCCTTCTCCCTTCCTCCAACTTTTCTCCTTTCTTCCATTCCTTCCCTCCTTTGCCCCCCACCCCAGGTCCTCCGACCCCTCAAGCTCTGTATGTTACTTGTAGATTACAAGTCTGTGATAAACCAGCCCCTTGGTCAACATGAACAGGAGTCAAGGGTAGTAACTAATGTTATCCCCGGGAAAGTTTGTGCTGGAAACAAACCACAAATAAAAGTACTAATTCAAATAATTATGGCCATTATGCTTATAATGTCACAGCATGGTCTTGCAGTGTGCTAAGTATCCAGAGCTGTCACATTTGCAAATAACATAATTACACATATTAAGATTCAGAATTCTTTTACTCACTATGGAAAATGGGCCATTTCTTTATACTCTAAAAATAAGCACATCCATACACATCCAGAATATTATGGTATCAAAGAAGCCTGACAAATACACAAAGTGAAAGAATGTGGGCAAGAAGAGTGAAATTTTTATTTAAAAAATAATAAAAATTCACTTAAAATCTCAAGAAAGTATCCATCTGTGTACAGACTGAGTTACTACTCTTACGTCAAGCAAATTATAGTAGTGAAAAGGACATTAATTATGATAATGCAAGCAGGTACTCTTCTGAAGATTTGCAAATACCAAGTTCTTTAACCCCCTTAAGAGCCTTATGCATCAGCCACTATTGTTTCTCTGGGACTGTAGATGAAAATACTGAAGTGCACAGAGATTCAGTAATTTGCCCAAGGTCACACATAGTTAGTGGAAGAGCTGCGATTCAAATTTAGGCAGTCTGGCTCCCAAGCCTGTGTTGTTAGCTATCAGTCAACAAGTCATACATTAGCAATCTGTATGTATGTGAACCCATTCAAACTCTGCAACAAGTAAGAGTCCTTACATCATATTCAAAGAAACGTATTTTTCTCTATTGTTTCAATCTTGGGAGGTTTTCCTGTTTGTGTTTATGACACCCAAAGAGCTCATACAGACAGGGCTGACGTTGTATAACTATGGGGTAGACGTTGATTTGCCAATAGTCACCCTTGCCTCACAAATGAAAGTTCACCAAGTTCCTCTTAGGTTAGGAAGCAAGAACTGTGTGAAGAGCTCCAGTTTTAAGTGCGAGTGAATGACGAATTCAAGTAGCTCCATGCCTCGTCTTTTGGTGGTTGGTCACTAGCAGTTTGAGCAGCAACAGTTCAAATTAAACCTTCTTTCCTGATTGGCGTTAGACGTTTGAGTTTACCTGTTCTGATCCTTCCTGACAATGGGTTATTTAAAACATGAACACGGAACTGCCTTAGGAGAGAGGAAAAGTGATACTATGAAAACACTTTAGAACCAGTGATTCTTCAATTTAAATGTGCTATGAATCATCTAGGGGTCTTGATAACATGCAGAGATTCCGATTTACTGGGTATGGCAGATTGCAGATATAATCACAATTCTCCATTTCTCCTTGTGTCCGTGTGCTTTGCAATGTGACTTTGCAGCCCCTCCCGGCAATGGATAGACTCTATTTTCCTTCTACTTGAATCTGGATTGGCTTGTGACTTGCTTTCGCTGATAGAATGTGGGAGAAGTTATATTATGCCAGTTCCACGCCTAGGCCATTTCCTTTCTTGGACCCTTACCACCCGCATGGAACAAAGCCAAGCTAGCCAGCCGGAGAATAAGAGCTCACACGGAAGAAAACCCAAGTACCCCAGATGAGAGCCAACCAGCATCTAGTAGCAGAGATGCCGGCTCTCCTGTAGCTTACGGTAGTAGATGCACGAGGGAATCAGTCAAGACCAGACCACCTCCCAGCCAACATATATACTTAGGAGCAATTGCAGATGATCGTTGTTTGAAGGCACTGTGTCTTGCGGTAGTCTGTTACACGGTGGTAGTAAACTGATTGAACAGGTCCATGATGGAGCCTGCTAAGCCACACTTCTAACAAAACCCCTGGTGAGGGGCGCCTGGGTGGTACAGTCATTGGGCGTCTGCCTTCGGCTCAGGGCGTGATCCCGGCGTTCTGGTATCGAGCCCCATGTCAGGCTTCTCCGCTGGGAGCCTGCTTCTTCCTCTCCCACTCCCCCTGCTTGTGTTCCCTCTCTCGCTGGCTGTCTCTCTCTCTGTCAAATAAATAAATAAAATCTTAAAAAAAAAAAACACACCTTGGTGACACTGATGCTGATTCGTGGACCCCATTGCGTGGCAGGGACCTGGGATAGAGCAGAAAGCTATAGCACATGTGCCAAATCTGGCCTCTAGTCTAGGCTGAAAATGTTCTTTACGACTTAAAGGAATTGCGGAGAAGAAGAAACAGGAGAAGGAAGTAGAGGGGTGGGGGGAGAGAAGGAGGGAGGAGGAGAAACAGAAGAAGAGGCCGTGATAGAGCACGTAGCCCTCAAGGCCTAAAATACTCACTCTCCAGCACTTTAGAGAAAAGGTTCACCCAACTGCGTCCTAGGAAATACTAAGAATCTTCTACACGATAAGATATGAATTGACTTTTTAATCCTTAGATGAACTCTGGGTTGTACACGTAACGTTTATGCCCCAAACTTCTAAATATAGTAGATGTTCGATACATATCTAAAGTGCTAGTGGATAAAAGAATGAATGGATACAGCAGTTTTCCTGGACACTGATATACTGGGCAGCCATCCCTACCACCACCCTCCCGTAATGACGATAGGAAAATGAAGCAAATATCTACCCGGAACAATGGTGACATGGTTTCTCCTTCAAGGACGCCTCCATGCTAACGCTCCCATCTCCCTTTATGTCCCGCGTGGTAGGCATTGGAAGGAAAAGATCCCTAGGTCTTTGCTAAAGTAGGCCTCCTTCAAAGTCTCTGGGCAATCCCACGCTCACATTAGGAAGTGTGGCTAAGCTGTTAGACCGCCAGCAGAGGTGACGTCCAGATCTAAAGTCAAGTCAGAAGTGAGGTGAGGTGGAGGGAAAGAATTCCAGTTCTACCTAGGGAAATTGGTAAGAGAATGAGACATGAGGTGGTGCGGGTGAATGTCATATGTTATTGAAATATATATAAATAGGTATGTGTGTACACACAGACATGCGCATTGCAGGAATTTCACAGTTTTCTAGAAATCATACCACACCTCACTCTATGTGAGGTGTGCAAGCCTAAATTTAGTATTGGTAACAGCCTTAAATTCTCTGTCCTTTCAATTTCCTCTGCATAATCATATCAAATAGAAACCATACAATTACATGGATATGCTAGGTCTGGGAGCCTATAACTCTGACTTGACATTTAGAGAATATTCTCATAAAAACTAAGGGACTAAAATTATGACCATGGAAGGAGGGAAGGGTGCGTTTTGGAGAAGGAGCTCTTTCTCTTAGAAGAGTTTCCAACCCAGAATATATTCGATCAACGGCTGCTGCTCTCACTGCACGACTGCTCCTTTTTCCTACCTGCCTTCCCTTAAGCATGACCCTGTGGGGACATGTTGAATTCTGCCTAAGCCTTGAGAAATCACATTTTTTTTTAAAGATTTTATTCCCTTATTTATTTCAGGGTGGTAGGGGGAGGAGTAGAGGGAGACAGACAAGCAGACTCCACCCTGAGCCTGGAGCCTGACTGGAGGGTCCATCTCAGGACCCTGAGATCATGACCCAAGGGGAAACTGAGTCAGACCCTTAAACAACTGAGCCAACCAGGAGCCCTGAGAATTCGCATTTTTTAATTGCATTATTGGCCATTTATTTGACCTTCCGGAGTTCCTCATTCCTGGTTTGAGCCCTGTCATGGGTGTTGTCTGCCCTGAACGGGAATGCGCACAGGACTGTGGAGGCTGGGTGCTGATATCAGCCACTTAACTGTATCTTTAGCTAGCGAACATGTAGCAACCACCCTCTCTTGCCTCCAGTTCCCCTTATTAAAACAGATGCATCAAAATGCTAGTCGAAACCATAGCTAACTTCACCTGTTTATTTGGGGTGGGTGTCCTGTGATTCGGTAATATCACTACATTCGAAAAAAGAAAGGACACTCCAGTCGTTCTTTTTATGGAGAAATATTACCTTGTTCAGGAAAAGTACCCAGCACGAAATTCATTAGCGAGCATGTGCGTCTGGGGAGTAGGAATGAGGGAAAGTGGTCAGGAGGAAGGGCTCACTAGTTCCCATGGAAACAAACCTAACAACCTGCCCGGCTTATTCGCTTCTATAATTTTAAGGAATTTCATTCTTAAGTGGGCTCCAAAATTCCCTGGGAGGGAGGTCTAGAACTAATTTATGAACATTATGGGCTTTTCTATTTCTCCAAAGATCAAAGCTACCTGAGCAGAGCAGAGATAAAGATTAAGTATTTGGGGAAGCTCTGGGCCTAAAGTATCAATCTATCATTCCATTGGGAGCAAAAATTTCTTATTGTATAAAAAGCCAGAGTGAAGATAGGAGTGAGATACCAAACTTTAAAAATCCTATAGCAGCTCGCTTTTCCACATACCTGTTCTGGTCGCCTTCACTCCACTTCCCTCCTAACCTTACAAAGAGTTAACTAGCATCATCAATGTTGATAGCATGGGATGGAGATGAACATTTTCATTGGTTATCGTCTCTGGTCATTTCCCTCCAATCGAGTAAATCTTGTGCTGTTCTTTTATTTTTTTCAAAATTTTGCTTTAACATCATTACTTATTTATCTATTTACTTATTTACTTATTTTAGAGGAGGTGGATTGGGGAGGGGCAGAGGGAGCGAGAATCTTAAGCAGACTCCATGCCCAGCACAGAGCCCCATGCAGGGCTCAACCCCACGACCCTGAGATCATGACCTGAGCCGAAATGAGTCTGACACTCAACTGATGGAGCCACCCAGGTGCTCCCATCACTATCATCCTGTATTTAATACATACACCTTGCAAAAATTCTCTGTCCTTTCAATTTCCTCTGCATAATCATATCAAATAGAAACCATACAATTACATGGATATGCTAGGTCTGGGAGCCTATAACTCTGACTTGACATTTAGAGAATATTCTCATAAAAACTAAGGGACTAAAATTATGACCCACAGCTCCCACAGAACTATAATAAGTAACCGTACCATTCTCCCTCCTTCTCTCACTATCCCTATCCTTACACCAAGCCATTTTCAGCAGCTTACCGTGTATCCTTCCAAACCTTTAATTCATTTGGCCCCACGTACATATGTCACACACACACACACACACACACACACACACACACACACACACACACAGAGTAGAGTGGATGCGCTTAAGACACCACTGGGATCCTCTACCATTTACTTCTTTCATTCAACAATAAATTGGAAATCTCTTCCCAGGTCCACACAAACAGATCTACTGAATTCTTTTCCAAAATCATTAGCACTCCACATTGTACTTTAAAATTAGTTTTTAGATTTCACAAAGGTTGCATGCACATTGTAGAAATAACTGCAAAAGGTAATTAAAGGCATAGAATGAGAAGTCGATATATCCATTCATACCTCTAACCTTAATTTCACTTTCCAACTTCTCATGTCAATCTTTATATATTATAAATATAATATATATATATATACACACATATATATATATATAATGCATTTTTGCCATCTGGCCTACCGATTTTTGTGAGTTCTATAGTTATTTCTTCATTTGGGGGGCTTTTAAAAATTTGCAGTCTGTTCGGTATCATCGTATCTGTAAGTATAAACATAGACTACTAACCAAGTACTGTGATTGAACAGAAAATTACATGGAATCTTTTGTCATCCAAGTTTACTAACCAAAGGAGAATCTTTCACGTGTTAAAGACCAAACGGATTCTCTTTCAATTTCAGCTGAAGTCCATTCATTTACATGGGCACAGGCAGCATGCAGAATGGTTAAGGATAATAGCCCTGGAGCTGGGCAGCCCTTGTCTCTGGCATGTACTAGCTCAGAGGACTGGAGTCACTTAAGCTCTCTGTGCCGTATATGGTGAGAACAGCGGTACCTATCTCGTTGATTGATTTTGAGATTAAATGAATTTATACATTCAAAGCATCAGTGTTGATAGGGGTTTGCTATCATGATTAATCACTGCTTCTGGACCGCAATTACTTGCCACTGCCTCTCCTATCCTATGTCACCTACCTTCTTGAATTCCTTGGACTTTATAGCTTGTTTCTAGCATTGTTGTTATGATAAATAAAGCATTTTTGTGAAATTTGGAGGGGAAAATAATTTTGCTTTCAGAATAGATTAATATTCTGGCTGGGTAGAGAATTTTATTTTATTATTATTTAATATTTTACTTATTTGTCAGAGAGAGAGTGAGTGAGCACAAGCAGGGGGAACAGCAGGCAGAGGGAGAAGCAGGCTCCCCACTGAGCAGGGAGCCTGATACGGTACTCGATCCCGGGACCCTGGGATAATGACCGCAGCTGAAGGCAGATGCTTAACTGACTGAGCCATCCAGAGGCCCCAACTGGGTAGAGAATTTTAGAATCGAATTCTTTTTTATTCCAAATTTTGAAGGCTTTATTCCACTTATTTCCTCACATTGTATGCTCTGAGGAGAAGTACAATGCAGTCCAATTCCCTTTCCTTTCTAAATAATTTTTTTAAATGCATTTCCCCCTGGATAATCAGTATTTTCAAATAGTTTTAGTTATGAATATTAATTTTGTAAATTAGTTTTGTGATGCAGATTCACAAGCAAATCAGGAATCTTTTTCACACACTGGCTAATTTTATATTGGATGATGAAAATCTGGAAAGGAGAATTTTTTTATGAATTCAGAAAATTTTATAGTTTGTGTTTAATAAGATGGTTATAATATTTTTCTGAAACAATTTCAGGAGTACTCAGAAATTATTGCTTATATATTATAAAAGAATGTTTCTCTTATAAATTTTTTAAATCAGTTTCATTTAGTAATTCCTGCTTGACCAGAACTTGGATTCGAGTTTCCATTTCATGAAGTCATCTGCATTATGAAACTTTGAAAACCCAGCTCAGCTCCTGGTGCGGGCTGAGAAGTGTCTGCTCACAGTGATGAGACCAGCTACACTGGGGAGCCTGACCCCATGACTCCACTTCATGCAGGATCCTTAGTCGGGAGAACCTGGTACAGTCCTTTGCGCAGGATACTATTTCTCTGATGTTGCTTCCAAGAGATTCAATTCCTGAAGAAGAGCTGGTACCAGAGGCTGCTAATAAGGTTAAACAATTCTGGTTCATGTATTGTAGTAACCAACAATATGGAAATAAGAGAAGGGAATCCCCTGCTAGAGTATAACAACTATTTCAACATTATTTACTACGATGTTTATCCTGATCCTAAGACCATATTGTGGACAGCAATGGCACCGAGGCACTCCCAGACCCTCCCATCGAGCCTGATGTCCATCACCACCAGAACACTGGTACAGAATTCCTACCAAAAAAAAAAAAAGAACATCATCTTTCATCGCCGTGGTACAACCACCAAAAGAGGCAGTTAGCATTAATACACAACTATCAACTAATCTTCAGAATGCATTCAAGTTTTGCCAAAAAGAGGATTAAGTTTAAAATTGCATATTTGTCCTATGACTAATGATGTTAACTTTGAGCACATGATAAAGGCATTTTCTGCCAGACTTCTCCACTACATTTTTCAAACAATAAGTATTTTAGGGGGAGGTACTTTTGAGAATATATATTCTGCTCTTCATAAACATATGATTAAACAATTTATCATGAATTTGTGCTTTTCTATTTGAATCAAGATGGTGTCTACTACAATTTTTATTTTGATGCTTCAACTGTCCTCATTTGGCCAATGAGAGCCTCTTCGAGCTGATTTCTCTGTCCTATTGGCATGTCCCAGTCATTTTTTTGAGCAATCTTGTACTTTCTGGCACAAGATGTTTCAAGCTTACTTGTTCCCTGTACACACCCTGGAATCAGCCAATTTTCCAGTGAACACGAGTTCTATTCATTGGAGAATAGCACTTAAATACCACCACCGAGGGGCAAAGTGTGCTTATTGCTAAGTACAGTTACATGGATATGCATATTAGAAGTGTGCGTATATGGTATATACATACCCATTTTCATCTGTATTTATGACTACACCTGTACGTGCATTGATACCATGAGTTCATACCCAACCACTAATTTCTACTTAATATCACAGGTTTATTCCAGTTGGTTTGTTTTTTTTTCCCCTTTCCAGACTAGTAACTCCTTTCTTCCAGTAAATAAACCTGGCTCTCATTATCCTTAATGGATTTGATGTACTTCCTTATGCACCAACACTGTCTGGTGGCCACGGCAACCTTCCCTGCTTCCAAGATGACCTCTTCGCTCCTCCTGAGCTCTGACGCCTTTTGCAGGCCACTGTCCAGGTCCCCTCATCCAAGAATCCTTCCCGTGCTGTTTAGTCTCCAGCACCCTCCCTGTTTGGCACTGCCCCCTCCCCGTGTGAATTCCCTCCTACCTCTCTCATCTGACATGCAGTCCCTCCAAGTCAACTCCCACCCCATGACCCTGCAGTCCACTCACCCTTCTTTCCAGAGCCGCTATCCCCCTTGGCCATCACTGTCCTCACCTCCTCATTTTCCTTGGGCTCCAGACATCCCATCCTCTCTTTCCCTTCTGGGGCTTATTCTTACCCTGTTCAGTGTTCTACAACTTGTGCTTTTAACACAGGCACCCTCCACTCCACACACAGACTCTGACACTCTGTCTGGTCCATCACAGCTCCTGGCTCCCTGACACAGAGTAGACGGCTTGGAGAGGGAATTGTGCACGGAGAGGAGGAATGGTAGGCAGAATAATGGTCTCTCAAAGATGTCCGAGTCCTAATCCCTGGAATGTGTGAACATGTTTCCACACCTCCCGGAAGAAACTTAACAGATGTGATTAAGATGAAGGGCATTGAGATGAGAGAGGGGCTTGGATTATCTGTGGGTCCAATCTAATCACAGGCGTACTTAAAATCAGAGAACTTTTCTCAGCTGAGATCAGAGCCCACAAGAGTGTAACTACAGAAGAATGGGTAGAGAGATGCAACATTGCTGGTTTAGAAGAGGGAAGGAAGGACCACAAGCCAAGGAATGTGGATGGCCTCTAGGAGGTGGAAAAGGCAAGGACACAGATTCTGCTCTAAGCCTTCAGAAAGAAATGCAAAACACAGTCCTGCCAACACCTGCAAGAACAGTGTCAGACTTCTATCCTTCAGAGCTCTAAGATTATCAATTCAGGTTATTTTACACGACTAAGTTTTTGTTAATTCATTAAGGTAGCAATCGTAAGCTAATACAGAAGCGGAAGAGAAGAGGGGGGACAGGAAGAACTAAATCTACTTCTTTTATTATGGTAAAATACACAGAACATAAAATTTACCATTTTAACTATTCTTTTTTTAAAGATTTATTTATTATTTATTTGAGAGAGCGAGAGTGCATAAGTGAGCAGGGGTAGGGGGAGGGGAAATGGAGAGAGAGAATCCTCAAACAGACTCCCTGCCGAGGAGCCTGATGCAGGGCTTGATATCATCACTCTGAGATCATGACCTGAGCTGAAATCAAGAATTGGTCACTCAACTGTCTAAGCCACCCAGGTGCCCCCCTTTTTAACTATTCTTAAGTGTGTAGTTCAGTGGCATTAAGAACATTGACACTGTTGTACAATCTTCATTACTACTCCTCTTCAGGATGTTTTCATCAGTCTGTACCCATTAAACAGAACTCCCGATTCCTTCATCCCTCCAGCCCCTGGCAACTATTTATTTTCTGTCTCCATGAATTGGATTACTTTAGGAAACTCACATTGTGGAATCCTACAGTATCTGTCCTGTTGTGTGTGGCTTTACTTTACATGATGTTTTCTAGGTCCGTCCACGTAATAGCATATAACACAATTTTGTTCCTTTTGTGGCTGAATAGTGTTCTACTGTACGCATAGGCCACATTTTGTTTTTCCATTCATCTGTTAATGGACATTTGGGTTATTTTCACCTTTTATTCACATTCTTGTGAACAGTACTGATATGGGCATGGTTTACACATATCTTATTCGAGTCTCTGCTTTCACTTATTTTGGGTATGTACCCACAAGTGAAATTACTGGATCATATGGTAATTCTATTTTTTTGAGGAAAGACCGTCGTGTTTTCTACAGCAGCTAGACCATACATTTACTTTTTATTCTATCAAGTAAACCGTAGAGGAGTAAACAAAGCCAAGCCTAGAAGGTTTACAGTAAAAACCTGCCTACATCTGCGCCATGTTTTCATCACCTTTTATAAGTTGCTTCCTGGAATTTGATTCTAGTTTCCTAACTACTATGCTTAGGCTGCAATTTCTTGGTGTTTTAGGTTTATATGTTATTGAGTTCCTTGTATGGAAAATATGAAATTTTGCTCTTACAATTTCCCCAAAGAGTTACACATGCATAGACACAATGTGCCCATGCTTCCTGTGTAGATTTATCACCAATTCCTGTTAACTCTAAATTCAGTATTTTTATTAATATAGACTATATAAATATTATCCACAGCTAAGCTAAACAGTATTATACGATGATTTTTCCCTTATTGTAAGACCTTCCTCTCCTCCTCCCCATTGAACCCTTCCCTCCTCTTTTGGCTTGCTTAGTTACGCACATACCTACCGCCAGTTCAATCCTTGAAAGAATTGCAAACCTTCTGGAAATTTAAGCTCACTGCCCACCACTACCCATCAACCCTACATTCCTCGTAGGGTTATCCCTGCTCCTCTGATCCACCCGGACAGGCATTCTGCAGTGACTGTAGCAAGTACCCTGGGATCTCCTTGTATCAGTTTTCCAGGAAATCCGTCTCTTCTTGAGTGGCATTTCTCTTTCCTTGATTGGCGTCATCTTTCTTGGTTTACTTTTCTGTTATAGACTAGGAAAATCTCCAGTAGTTCCTATAAAAGGATACATGAGAGGTTGATTTTTCTGACAACTTAAATATTTTAAAATGTCTTTATTTTCCCATCACATTTAATTTTTTTTTTTTTGGACTAGGTATCAGTCCCCTGAGAATTTCAAAGATGTTTCTTCACTGTCTTCCAGCTTGTAATGTTGCTGGTGGGAGGGCAAATGCTATGCAGATTTCGGTTTTTCTCTTTTTAAATAGAAACTGTTTATTCTCTGTGTGGTGTGTGTGTGTTTGTACTATTTTTTTTTGCGGGCTTTTCAATTCTGAGGTATATTCTTGGATTTTTTTTTTCTTTGATAACTTCACCTCTTCATTTCCTCTCTTCTCTGTATCTGAAACTCCTACTATTTGATTGTAGACTTGCTGGATTAAAGCCCAAATTTACCTTATGTGTTCTATTTTTGTACGTCCCGGACATTTTAAGAGCTTCACCTTCCAATGGTTCTAGTGCACTTGTCATGTCTGCTATTGTCATTTTAATTTCAAGAGTTTTTAAAATAATGTTTAAAACACATGACTTTGTTTCACGAATGCATTTCCTTTCCAAAATTTTACAGGGTATTAGTGGTTTGTTTGTGTTTATTATTATGGCTGCTAATAGCAGTGGTGGTATATCACTTTCTCTTGTCCCCTGCAATACGCCCACCATGACATGACGTCGCCGCATTATCTTACCCACCATGTCAGTCACTGCTCAGCTCACGGCTTCTTGTATTCTTATTTTGACCCCTTCTCCCTGTGCCCATCAACATTTTACTGTCATTTTAGAGGGTTTTAGGAGGAAGTAGAGATCAGAATATGCTTTCAATTCTCCATTTTTAACTTGAAGACAGAAAAAAATGGTACCTTATAATTTTACTCCTGAAATGTATAGGGCCCTCTGTCCATCTTGTGGTTATGAGAGCTTGCTGGACTCTGTCTACTCAAAACTGAGTTTCATTACATTTGGCAGGGTGTGGCCAAGAAGGGACTCTAGTCTGAATTTTGTTTCTTTCTTCAGTTCGGGAAAAAAGTTCGTGCATTCCTTCATTTTCATTATTTTTTTCTTCTTTCCATTCTGTCTATCCCCTCCTAGATTTCTCATTAGATGAATGATGAACATCATTTCTGTAATAATTTTTTCCCTAACCTTGAAAGTTTCCCTGAATTTATCTTTCGTATCATTAACTTGATCTTTAATTATGGCCATTTTATTATGGACAGATATTTGTATTTCTCATTTGAACTTTGGACTTACATTAAATTCCTGTTAACAAAAGAAACACATTTTCATCGTGAAGAAGTTGGAGAACATACTGAAAAGAATTTTAATTAATGTAAGCACTCATGCATTTTACTTATTTAATGTTTTTACAAAATGGAATTACACAAGCTAGTCTCTTTAACCTTATTTTTCACTTAGCTATGTAACATTGTCATTCTTTCTCATAAATAAATGCATTGTTACTTACATTGCAATTTTTAATAGCTATGTATCATATTTTTGCTTAAATGCACCCTAATGTCTTTTTCCTTTCCTATTAATAGGCATTAAGGGTGCTTTAATTTTGTCTTTATCACCAATATGTGATAATGCATATACTCGTAAATATAACTTTTCAGGGCTTCCCAAATGCTTTCCCTATTTTTTTTAAATATTTTATTTATTTATTCGACAGAGATAGACAGCCAGCGAGAGAGGGAACACAAGCAGGGGGAGTGGGAGAGGAATCTTTTTTTTTTAAAGATTTTATTTATTTATTTGACAGAGATAGACACAGCCAGCGAGAGAGGGAACACAAGCAGGGGGAGTGGGAGAGGAAGAAGCAGACTCATAGCGTAGGAGCCTGATGTGGGGCTCGATCCCATAACGCCGGGATCACGCCCTGAGGGGAAGGCAGACGCTTAACCTCTGTGCCACCCAGGCGCCCCTCCCTAAAATCTTTTGATATATACTGCCAGATCACCCTCCAGAAAGGTTAGACCAATTTACATTCTTATCTACAGTGCCTTTTCCTCCATATCCTTTTTGATTTCTCCAATCAGTTGGGGGTGAGGGGCACGAGCAATTCATTCTTGTTTCAATCTGAATTTTTATAACTCTGAGTCTTAGCATTCTTTTCAAATATTTATAAGTTTTATATTGCTTCTGTTGTGAATTACCTCTTCATGCTCCTCATGTTATTTGCTCCTTTTTCATCCACTTTTCTTAATTAAATTCTTCAATTACTAAACCTAGACATTTTCTTTGCAACTGATGAAACAATGCATATGCAAATATGTATAAATTATAAAAGTTCTTCCTTTCTCCTTTCATCTACACATTCCTCTCCCAAACCAGGGCGTTACCTTCCACAGCCTCCTTCCTCCCACCTGCACAGCAAGCTTGCCTAGTAGAGATGTTCTCACCAAACGTGACTCTTCAACTTGCTTCATTTTTAGTTAGGGAAAAACAAGCACACAGAGCAGCTCAAGGTAGTAAAATAAACACCATCTAAACGCTACCTCCCATCACTTATATTAACATTTGGTTTGTTTTCCTGTTTTAAAAAAACAATGTTGAGAATACAGTTGGCATGAGTCAGTCCCAGGATCTAGCTGCTGTCATGGCTCTCGTGTGAATCCTTCCCGTTTAAGTTCTTACACGTTACGTATATGTCAAGAGCAAAGTAAGAAAACACACATGAAACCTTTCCTGCATAGGTTTGTATCTATAAAAGTACACTGGGTTGTTGGGGGGGTTTTTAAACACATTATTTGCCAGATTGTATGTAACCCACATTATTATTTTTGAGACCTGTACAGAGACACAGACAGACCCACACTCACACTCACACTCACTTTAACTTGTCCTTATGGCTCCAGATAGTACTTGCTTATGTGAATATACCAAAATGTATCCATTCAACTATTGATGGAAATTTAGATTGCTAGTCGATGTCACTATTGTTAACACACCAGCAGTGTATATCTTTGTACGTCTTTCCATCTGTGCATGCAAATATGTTCCTAGAGGTGAAATGCTGAGGCAGAGGAATTGGGCATCTATTATTTTACCAGGTAATACCAAATTAACCTCATAAGCAGGTCCTTTTTTCTAACTAGATCCAAATATTGTCAAATCTTGGTATTGTCATTGTTAATTTCTATTAGCTGAGCATACAGTGATATTGATAATATTTGCTTTGTCTAATTAAAACGCTGAATAGCTTTTCCTATTTGCTGCACCTTTTATCACTTAACATTATAAAACAATAATAGCTAAGCACATGCTAATTTAAATAGCTATTATAAGATTTATTTAATAGAGTTTGGACTGATTGCCGCATCCATTCTCAAAGATAATTTCCTCTGCATCCTTGTCAAAACTGGGTATTAAATCCCCTCTTAATAATTGTCAATTTGATGATTGAAACTTTAGTGTGCATTTTTTTTAATATGCATATTAATGAAGCTGAACACATTTTCATATATTTCCTAGGCATTTCCATTCTATCTTCTATGAATTGCTTAGCTTGTGTTATTTTTCTAACTTTCTATGGGCTGTTTGCCTTTCTCTGATAAAATTACCGGGGTTCCTTTTATTATTAATTATTAAGTCACTTAATGTATTGAAAATGGTTATTTTCTGTTTATTCTGAATATGTATCCTTCGCATTCCAAAAACATGATGACAATAAATATGTCTTTATTTTTGTTTATAATGGCTGCATCTCATATGCTGCATAGAAATGTGTTTTCCGGGGCGCCTGGGGGGCTCAGTCGTTAAGTGTCTGCCTCCAGCTCCCTGCTCGGTGGGAAGCCTACTTCTCCCTCTCCCACTTCCCTTGCTTGTGTTCCCTCTCTCACTGCCTCTCTGTAAATTAATAAATAAAATCTTAAAAGAGAGAGAGAGAGAGAGAGAAAACTGTGTTTTCCACCTAAGATTATTCATATAGAATTTTTAGCAGATACACCTTATTTAAAATTACAATAATTGATAGAGCTAGAATTTGTCTTATTATGATAGAAGGTAAAGGTCTAGATTTATTTTCTTCCATATGGCTAGATGCTTATTACAATACTATTTATTAAATAGATGCATAATTTCCATTATTTTCACATTTCATGGGAATGTCACTTTTAACACAGGTTCCCACATATGCACACACACAATATATGTAAATATAATATATATAGTATGTATAATATAAACATAAATAGAATATGGAATATTACTGAGTCATAAAAAAGAATGAGATCTTGCCATTTGCAACAACAATGGATAGACCTAGAGGGTATCATGCTTAGTGAATTAAGTCAGACAGAGAAAGACAAATACCCTATGACATGATTTCACTCATAAGTGGAATTTCGGACCCAAAATAAATGAGTAAGGAAAGAAAAAAGACAAACAAAGAAACGGACTCAAACATAAGGAGTAAAATGATGGTTGCCAGAAGGGGGGGGGGCTGGGAGGGGATAGGTGATGGGGATTAAGAGTGCACTTACAGTGATGAGCTATGGTGGTAACTACTAAACTGAGACGTCCTTACTCCAGCAGCAGTGAGCACCTGTACTACAAAGCTGGGCATAGCCACTGTGTCTTTTTCTGTCTCTACGTTTCTGGTGTGAGATTTAGAATCAGCTCCACTTTCCTTCCAGGTGCCATCTCCCTCATGGAGGGCCTTTCACAAGGACAGTTGACACTTTTTTTTAGAAAGAAAGATAAAAGCACTGACTAAGATGACTGGGGGAACAGACGTGATGGGGCCTCACCCTCCTAGCAGATTGAATACAGTTCTGTAGTAGATTTCACCTTATTTTCTCTTGTACTTTGTGTAGGATAACCCATGATGGTGAAGATTTGAGTTTTCCCTGTCCTCTTTCCCTATCATTGATCTAATATTTTAGAATAAGATTTTTAATTCTTTACCAAACCAGTTGAAGTCATTATATATAGGGCTTTTATTCCCCACCCCCCAAATTCAAAGCCCAGGTATTTTACCCAGGTTAGAAACTACTGACTGGCTTTCCTCCATCATCTGCCTCCTCTTGGCTTGTCATATATATATGATTATATATATATATGTCATATACGTAATCTTCAGAGTTTTGTTTCGAGGATTTGACCTTACATGAATTATGGGAGCCAAGTCAGCAGTGTCTGTAAGGTTACTGTCTTCGTGGCTGATGCCGGAGCTTGAAGTCTACGAGGCAGCCCGATATAAAGATCAGGAGCAGGCTGGAACCCACAAGTTTCTGTTGCCTCTGTGGTGAACAGTCTGTGGAAGCCAGAGCTCTTCATCAGGGAGCTGCAAATCTCTCAAGAATCTCTCCCGTGGCTCATTCTAACAAGAAACAGGGAAGAGGATTTGGGGGAACTGTAGTTCAGCCCAGCCACGCTGACACATCACAAAGCCACCCCAAATCGAGACAGATGAAGTCACGCTGCCATTTGAATCGGAAATCCTTTTCATTCCCTGTGCAGAGATCCAGGATGTATTTTAGACTGGAGAAAAAGATTTGAATCGAATATCTATATATGTCTGTTTCTTAGGTGAGGTTCTCTCAAAAGCAGACCCTGAATGAAAGAGCAAAGATTCATTTGCAAGTACTTTATTGAAGAATTGCTGCGAGAAGGAAAAAAACACAACACAACACAACAAAACCATGAATGGAGTGAGCAATGGGATGGGGAACCTAAGGAAGGCAGGCCGGAGTGCAGTCTGATTGGCCAGCGGTGTAGGTGGCACTCTGAAGCGTAAGGTTACACCCCAGAATTATTTGTCCTGCCTAGAGGCA